>NW_019231197.1:165212-196628 GCF_002742605.1 Olea europaea var. sylvestris
TTTTCTCCAGTTGTTAAGTATACCACAATTAGGACTATGCTTGCATTAGTTGCGCATTTTAATTGGGAACTTGAACAACTTGGTGTTAAAACTGCTTTTCTACATGGTGAACTTGATGAAAAGATTTTTATGGATCAACCTAAGGGTTTTGAAAACAAACAAAAAACATAATCTTGTGTGTTTTCTAAAACGCTCTCTATATGGTTTAAAACAATCTCCTGGACAGTGGTACAAACATTTTGATTCGTTTGTTCAAAGAATTGGTTTTAAAAGGAGTGAATTTGATCATTGCTTGTACTATCAAGGCAGTATGAATAATAACTATGTGTTTCTGTTGCTATACGTGGATGATATGCTTTTGATTGGTCCCAACTTAAAGTTGTTAAACAGTATAAAAACTACTTTGAGTAATGAATTTGATATGAAAGACCTAGGTACATATCTTGAGGACGCCCTAAAGCGCTCATGGTATCATTATGAATATATAAACCAAAACTTTGAAATGGAAAGTTCAAAAATCATCATATAATAATCCAGAAATTGCAATAGAAAAGAAATAAGGGAGGTTTGTGATGATTTTTCAATCTTTTCTACTAGGTAATCTAGTATCCTTATGTATGAAGATAATCATGCTAAAAGGATCTTAGGCATGGAGATTAAAAGAGATAGGTCAAATTCATTGTTGCTTTTGCATCAAGCTCCATACATTATGAAAATTTTGAAAAAGTTTGGCATGATTGAATGTAAATCTGTTTCTTTGCCTTTGGGCAATCACTTTGTGTTATCTAAGGAACAATCACCTGCTAATGAAGAGGAAGAGGAATATATGAAAAATGTTCCATATTCGAATGCCATCGGTTCTGTGATGTATTTAATGGTGTGTACTAGACCTGATTTAGCTTTTACTGTTAGTACACTTAGCAGGTATATGTCAAACCCTGGTCCCACACATTGGGAAGCTTTGAAATGGTTGTTTAAATATTTGAAAGGAACATGCAATGTTGGTTTAGTATATAAGTTTAGTACTGAAGGAGTAAAATTGAAAGGCTTTACTGATGCTAATTATGCTGGTGATAGAGATAATAGGAAATCTACATCTTCCTATGTATTTACTTTGTGTGAATCATGTATTAGCTGGAAATCACAACTTCAACATGTTGTTGCATTATCTACTACTGAATCTGAATATATTGCTGCTACTGAAGCCTTTAAAGAATCTATGTGGTTTAAAGGTATGTTAAATGAACTAGGTGTTCTTGATAATGACGTGACAATATATTCTAATAGTCAATCTGCTATTCACTTATGCAAAAATCCTGTCTTTCATGAACGTACTAAACATATAGATGTTAGATTGCATTTCATTAGAGATATGGTTTCTCAAGAACTAGTAAAACTTGAGAAAATCCTTTCAGAGTACAATCCTGCAGATATGGGAACTAAAGTGCTCCCATTGGTAAAGTTTAGAAGTTGCCTCGATCTTCTAAATATCGATACAAACTTGTAAGTCTCTTTACTTAAGCTATTTGTTATCTTATCTGACTTGCATGTTGTTCTGGCATCAAGGTGGAGGTTGTTAGGTATTTTAGTGATGCCCAAACAACCCCCTAGGCAATGATGAAAAATCGAGACCCGTTCGTTTCATAGGCTTTAAGCTCGGGATTGAAATATGTATTAAAGATCCACACCACAATTGTAGTAACCCAATTAAGTTGGGTATTTAGAGGGAATCGGCCCATTAGGGCTAGGTGCTCAATACCTAATTAAAAGATGGACTTGGTAGTTAGAGATATACATTATCCCTAACTTTTGGTAACCTACCTTATTCAAATTGATACTCATCTTTGAAGATTTTATTGGAATATCTAGGAAATTCGTTTTACTACTTGACCTACATATAATTGACCTCTAAACCTATGTAAACACACCAACAACCCTAGAAAATAGTCTCTGTGCTTTGTGCCTTTGAAAACCTTCTTGCTTTGTGCCTTGAAACTATTTTTCTTTGCCTTTGTGTGCCCTAATACTTGGTGTATATCTTGGACTCCGAAAATCTATTGTTGGTGTTACCTTTGTGGTGTTGGATCGAAGTTTCTGAGCCTAAGAAAAGGGGGAATTATTACTTCTTTGTTCTTGCATCTATTTCTTCACTTTCTTGATTGTTTTGATTGATTCTTGTTTATTAATTGAGTTTATCACTTACTTGTTGATTTGTTCACTTGTAGGAGACATTTAATACTCACAGTTTAGGCTTTTTACTTATTTATTTATTGATTTTGTGTACTTGTGTGATATGATTATATTTCGTGAGAAAAATAAATTTGTACATACTTATGTGAGTAAGATATTTTTGTCAGCTACGATAGATATACTTGAGCATGTATTTGTTTGTGGACTACGGATGAATCATATGCTCTAGTTAATTTTTCTACTCGTCAAGCGGTACAATATTTATGCACGATAATTGAGTATAGCATTGTATATGAATAGGAATATTTATATTTATAATCTGAATAGATGAGTTAGGTGTTTAATCTCTTAACCCCTTATTCACAACATCTTTTAACCATATATATATAATAATTTAAGGTGTTCTAGTTGGTAAAAGAATTAATTTAAAATTGTGATGCTTCCATGCATGTGAAAAAGACTGTGTAGAGTGTCTTTGACTTTCTGGTATAAGTATGGTGATGATCAAATGTTAGGGATCTAACCCCTGCAAATTTTGCGTTTCTTTTATAGAAAATAAGCATCGCACTTATTTAGTTACACCTCGCGCCTGCGCCATTTTGACTCGAGTTAGTAACTTCGTATGAGTGTCTTGAAACCTGGCACCCTTTGGTATTAAAAAACCAGTAAGTTATCAATCCAAAACTCACTAAAAGTGTCAAGAAAAGGGAAAAAATGGTTATGTCAAAATTGAGAAAAAAGAGCTGATTGTTGTGGACTCAGATAACTAGTGGGTTTGAATTACTAAATATAAACTTGAATGTTAAAACACTCATAATTGGCATAATCATCACATGAATAAATTGTTGACATTGCCGATTAGATTAAATCAAATTAGTGTGCTGTAAGGAATTGATAGTCGAAACTAAACCTTAGAATTACACATAAGAGAGAGAATGAATGAAAGCAAGTTTGGGGTAAGTGAATCTCATGAGCCAAGAAAGAAGATAAATGACCATTTAAGGTTGGGAATTGAACCATTGTGAATATTTAGAGTTATCTTGATTCTTCACACTCACCTCCGTTTTGCATTGGATAAGCGAAAGTTTAGATATTGCATTGTGATTTTGAAACCGTTAATAAATGTTATAATGTTTTCAATCCTAAAACAAAATGACAAGATATCCAAAAAAAAAAATTCTTTGCATGTTTTTCTGTTTATTAATTTAGGTGATGGTTTTGTTTGTAAACAAACAAATGCTTAAGTTTGGTTGTGTTCGATAAATGTATTTTATACACTTATTCAGGCTCTAAAATATGGACATTTCACATTTTTCTAATCAAATTATAGCATAATTTATTATATAATATGTTATTAGGTGAAACTCGATTAATGGAATGGAATGGAAAGAAATAAGCGGAAAATCGGCAAAAATGAGGCAAGTCCAAAGTTTGGGGACTAAAGTGTAAATACTCAAAATTTATGTTGGACCTCACGATAAAGATTCAAGAATGGTAGGTGTCAACTAGATGCATTAGAAGTTAAGAGTGGTGAAATATGACCAAAATATTGACATAAATCATTTTTTAATCGAACAAGTACGTTCTAGATTTTCGGCTCAAAATTAAAACCTTTTTTTGACCTAGTAAACATTAGAATTGGAAAAGGAGTATTTCAAGTAATTTTGTAACCTTGACATACCCCCAGAACAACACATTTTGTTACCACAAGACATGTTGGTAGCCGCTGGTCATTTGATTAAACAGTTTTTGAGTTATTTTTATAATCCAATTTGAATCGCCACAATTGGATATCGAGTGAGAAAGTTATGATAAAAATATTAAAAAAAGTGTAGAGTTTCACCAAAAATGGCGCCAAGGTGCCACCAATACAGAGTCACGGCACTACAGCACCACTCCTGTGGCATCGAGGGGCCTCTTAAGTGTATTTAGGGCATATTTTTTGCCCGTTTTGAAGTCCATACAAACCTACATTCAACACAAATGAGGAAGGAATAAAAATACAAGTTTTTGACACTTTTGAGGGGATTCCACACATTCAAAGATAGAGAATGCAACTAGAGACTGAAGAGCGAAATTCAAGGGTGGAAAACATCAAGAAATTCAAATTTTAAAGCATTGATTGGAAGAGGAAGGAGATTTTGGTGCAAAATTTATATCTTTTGCTGCATCTTTATTTAAAACTTTGTGATATATTCAATAACAACCTCTTGTTTTTCCTTTTTCATCATGACTAGCTAAATTTCATATGAAGGTAAGTAATATAATCTACTTGGGACCCTTAATTTCTATTATTCAATATTTTTGTTCATTTAACTTATCTGTGTTGATTTTGTTATGAATTTAATGTATCGAATTACTTGACCACTAATTTGATAATTTTGTGAATTTTTTACGAATCGAGAGGTGAGTTTGATATTTAGACCATGTAGTAAAATTCGTTAAAATTACTATAACATGTAGAGATACCTGTACTGACTGTTGTGATTGTTATGTGAATTCTTAGAACTAGAATTTCATTTAACTAAATTTGATTAGCATAGAGATATGAGATTGAATTAGTTAAATAGGTTCAATGAGAACTAGGGAGGGGTAAGTTAAATACAATAGAAGAATCTGATCGAATACTAAATTAAACTTTTGAATCTTGAATTGAGACTTAAAGGTAATCAATAGGTGAAATTGTTCTTCCCGAATATCTTTTCATTATTTAAATTCTAAATCAATCGTTGTGTACATCCACATATTTTTAAGTATTTAGATTAAAAAATCACAATAAATCACTATTTTATTTGTTTCTATTAAATAAAAGTTAGAAAAATTAAATTAAGTTCTAAAGTATAGTTCTCATGAGAACAATAATCCAGACTCAAAGGTATACTATATTACTTGATACAATATTGTATACTTGCGAAAGAAAAGAAAAATAAAAGCAAGAAGTTTTTGAAGTTGTTGCCTGGAACTATTTACCTTTAGTTTTAATTTATTTTATTTTTTACTATTATTTGATTTGTTTATTTTCTTTTATTCACAGATAAAAAGTATTCGTTGTATGCTTCGTGCCCAAGGTGACGATCTTTGTCACACCCCAAATAAATAGATAACCATATATTACCCTGTTTATAAGTTATATTGATGACTTAACGCAGAAACAGAATTTCATACATTTTTTTAAAGATAAAATGAAATAAGCATATTCATAATAAGGTCACTCTCTATTCTCGCCTAGTCACCTATGATGCACATATAGTATGTTATGACCAAATACTATATAACCAAATTCCAACACATTTATCTTGAGGATTCCAAAAGTATCTACCATATCATTTCAAAAGTCATGCGTACAGTACAGGATTCTTCAAATATAATACAACAGATTATACGATCAAAACAACAGCCCATAAAATAACCCTAGAATCCTATAAGAGCTCCACAACTAGTTCTCATGGGCTCTATGAAGTCTCATGCTTACTTACAATGCAAGAACTATATAAGCTAATGTCCCGTAAGAAAAAATCATGTATGTAGTGAGTATGAGTAACAATAATATATGACAACATGTCATTTACTTTAAACATTATGTTAAAGATGTGTCCTATTCAAGTATTCGTCAAAGCTTAACTCAAAATAACTTCATTTGAAATCTTTCATTCGGCCCTTGATCCACCTACTGTGCACTAGATAGAACTCTACACAATATCAATATCAATAATCTAATGGCCAATATGAAATCGACACCGGTGAGTGGACCACTCTCTTATGATCACTAAAGGCCCATACCTTGACTTCCTCTATGATCACTCAGAAGTATCCCACCCAGCAACTCCAATAATCTTAACATCACAATGGCACAATCAAGTGATCTACCTTCCCATAATCACCAAAGGCTCATCCCCTATCTACCTTTACAATCACCCAAGAAGTATCACCCGTGATGCCAAAAATATATTACACAAGCATGACTCACTTGCCTTGGTGCTCTAGTAATGGTCAACAAAATATTTATGAGGTAAAACTCAATTTTAAAATCGTGTTGTGCATACTAGATTTTCAATCATGGACATATGTTGTGCATGCTCATGAAAATGCTCGTGAATGACATGTTTAATCAACATCAATGTTAATATGTTTCATAACCACATTCTCAATAATCATAACCTTCATATGATATACAATGAGCTTGTTATCAAAGCTATGTAAATGTCCCAATATTATTATTTCACAAATATTATGTTCTTACATTGTAGTTGCAACTGGATTTTTACTTATCTTCTTGCCCTTATGTGTAATCTTTCTATGGAGTGTAGACCAATTTCCCTTTTTCACCTAAAGTCGGAAAACCACCTGTATTACCATTTAATCTTAAACACAATCCTCAATTTAATAACCTTAACTCACACAATCCCAAAATACGTCTATTCACGCCAAAATAATTTAGACGACATCATGATTTCAAGTTACAAAAGTCCCATAAACTCAAAATTTCTCGAGTCCAGTTATGAACGTCAACATCATCCAATTGTTGTCAACAACTTAGCACTCCTTAGAATCTATTTTCTAGGTCGAAGAGATAAGTAATGGACATTTAAAGGTTGAAACTACATTAAACATGCAAATGGACGGAATCTGTTTCCAAGTTTCCATCACCCTCCAATTATTTTTTCAATCTATTTTCACGCCCTTAACTATGTCCAACAACTCCCAAATTTTTATCACACTTCTATAACATGAATGTGAAGGTAATCATGTCATAAAATTGTGATAAGTGAAGGGTTTGCAGCTTCAAAATATCCCCTTTTTTACAACACCAAATCAGGCAGTTTCACTGTGACAGTTTTTGGTTTCCATTGTATTAGTATGCCACCAATAAGATTTTAGGACATTAAAAATCATTTCTATACTTTTTGCTTGCTTATAAAAACATTTATATTGATAGATATAAGTTGTACTCTAACTAGCATCCAAAATCAAGGTTGAAAGCATTCAAATCTAGTAATCCACATCTTTGTCCGGGTTGATTTTTTTTTTTTTTTTTTCAAGTTTTTTTAATTAATTGCCCCTTTTTTTCCATCATAAAATCACCAAAAAACCCCTCCCACCTAATCCCAAGCAAGTTCAGAGTTTTAATAGGTTATAAAACACCCAAAAGAACGAAAGAAAATCTTCCAAAATCGTGAGTTAAACTTCACCTGCTCAAACTGCAATTCTAGCTTCTTGTTTTCTATTTCCTTGGGGTAAATTTGGAGGGTTAAATGTCTTATTTAAGAGCTAAATAAGAAATCTTAAAGATTGGGGTCATGAGCGATACAAAAGGGGTGAAGAAAAATGTGATTAAAGGACAAATATCCTCAAGAATGAGGTTTCCAAGCAGGATGTGGCTTCATGCAGCCAAATTTGACTTTTTCCTTACCTTATATGAAGCCATATGTGACTTAGAAGATGTATAGCTATCCAATATAAAGTGTTAAGGATTTAGAAGATGTGCTAGAGGCCTTAAGGTTGAAGGAATTAGATGTTAGAGTGACAAGTCAACACATGTTAAGTAGGAGGTGTCTCCTTTTTGTTACATTCTGATTTTGTACATATCTTTGGATGATTTTCATGAAACTTAGGGATAATATACCACATATAGTAAGTCTTAAAGGAGTGGTAGACGTGGATAATGCTTAAGGGTGAAGAAATTGACCATTACAAGGACAAATCAATAGACATGAGGTGTACTAAGCTTGGGGTGGTCTCTTGTCGTTAAAATCTGATTTTGTACCAATCTTTGCACGTACAAATCAAGTATCCTTGGTTTATTTTAATGCCTTTAAAATCCATTTTACTTGCCCTAAGATCCCAAAATATATTACAGAGCTATTTCCTTAACCATTCATTTAATTACTTATCCGATTGACACCCGATTCTCGAGCAACATCAACGATTTGCACATCAATACTTATAACGTCAAATAAAAGGTAATATTGCATCATGATCATGTCACTTCATGCCTCATGTCTCAATATGTCAATTACCTATCTAAAGTTTAAGGTGACCTTGATCAACCGAATAGAAAGCCTGAAACTTTGTCGATACTTCTTCCGGCCTTTTCAATATCTCCATTGCTTACCCAGTCAATCTCAAACATTTAGGTTAACCTAATTTTCTATCATAGCTCAATGCAAAATTCACCACCTAGGTTGAGGAGTCAAAGACTAAAATCTTAAAACCTCAATAATTGAATGCACCATTTTACAATAAATCAATGAGGAAAAATTGATGCAAATGACATTGTAAATAGTATAAAATGCATGAATCATATTAGCCAAATGTGTAACATGAAGTTCGAGGTATCACAATCTTGAATCATTTAATTTGAAAATAGAGTGTACTTTTAGATGAAAAAGCAACGAACACAAACAAAAACAGCAACATCAAATGACTAACTATCAAAATATACTTATTTCTATTTAGCCAATTGGACAAGTGGCCACAAGAGTAGCAGCATCACTAGATCAACAACATGACCGAGGGAAAATAAATGAAGGGGACTTGCCAGTCTAAATGTTCTTGATGCCCATAGGAGTACCCACGCGCTCTAGGATTCTATATCCAAATTTTAGGGTAAATAATTTTCAAATAAGGGAAGATTAAATCAATTTGACCAGCGACACTCTCCAATTCTACGAGTTACCTCAAGAAAATCTAAATACACATATTCCAGATCCTCAGAAATTATCAGAATTTCCATGCTCCGGGGGTTAATGAAAATGCTATCAAGCTGCGATTATTTCTACATAAACTGTGAGATGCAGCATTAGAGCGGTTAGATGTCAAATCTCATGGAACCATTACTACATGAGAAGAATTGACTAAAGAATTCTTTCAACCAACGAAAGTAGCAAAAATTATATTGAAAATTCAAACTTTCCAACAGAGAGATGGAGAAAGCTATAACGAGGCATAGAACAGATGCAAGAAGCTAATGAGAATGTGTCCAAAACATGGGATCACCATAGGAAATCAAGTGCAATACTTCTACACCGGACTTTCACTACTATTAATATCTCGAGTGAATGTCTCTACTGGTGGATCGATCATAGGAAAATTAGTATAACAATGCATGAATTTGTTTGAGTTAATTGCCACTACACATTCAATGTTCTCATCAGAAAGAGTGATACTACTGAAAGCAGTTGGAATATATGAATTAGACAGCACAACATCTACCAACGCACAGATAGAAACTTTGACAAAAATGATAATTACTTGTAAAATTGTAAACACATGGAGTAAATGCCGTGATGGTCAGAGCATGTGAGAATTATAAGAGAAATCATGCTACAGAAAATTGCTTGATGCTTGCTTTTTCAGATGAATAAGTAAACTTTATTCAAAATGGTTCCCATAATTTCTACATAAATGGGAATAATTTCCTACAAGAGAGAAGACCAATTTTAGGGAAAATATTTCATCAATATGTGCAGAAAAAAATAAAATATTCCAACAGATTGATACTAATTTTCAAAATCAGCAAGCATCTATCATGAAGCTGGAGACACGGATTGGTTAGATAGCTCAAAGGCTTGTAGAACATCCACATGGATCATTGCTAAGTAATACAATGACAAATTCTAAGGAGCAGTGATGGCAATAAGAATTGTGAAAAACTATCCTCCCAAGGCTCCCTTCAATTTTAAAGCACATGTGCCTCCACTTCTATTTCTCCAAAGACTTCGAAAAAAGTCGATGGAGGAAAATATTCACACCATAACTACAAGGAGTGGGATACAATTACCATAGATTATTGAAAAAAGACCAGAAAGAAAAGATGACCAGGAAGAGGTTAATGAAACTACAGTGGAAGAAAAAGATGCATGCACCTCAATTGATAATGAAAAAAGTACAGAAACATCTACTACCAAGGCACCAAGTTTAGTCTAGACTTACGTGCCTCACATTCCTTTTCCTTAAAGGCTCATGAAGAACAAATAAGACGCAAATTTTGAAGAATTTCTTGATGTTCTCAAGAAGCTTCAAATCAATATTCCGTTGATTGATGCAATATTACAAATTTCAAGTTACACGAAATTTTTGAAAGAGATGTTGGCAAAGAAAAAAAAACTTTCGGAGTTTGAAATTGAGGCATTAACAGAGGAAAGTAGTTTAAGAGTACAAAATAAATTGCCTTCCAAGTTGAAAGATCTAAGGAGTTTTACTTTGCCAACTTCAATTGGAAATTCTTGCTCTATTAATCCATTATGTGATATAGATGCTAGTATAAATCTAAGTCATATTCTGTTTATAGGAAATTGAGATTGGGTAAAGTCAAATCAACATCAATAATGCTACAACTAGCTAATAGGACAATTTCAAAGCCACATGAAAATGTTGAGGAGGTACTCATAAAAGCAGAGAATTTAATATTTCCTGTAGACCTCACAGTGTTGGACATACCAAAAAATCGAGACGTTTCAGTTATTTTGAATTGGCCATTCTTAACAACAAGTCGAACCCTTATTGACATGAAGAATGGTGAGCTAATATTGAGGGAAGATGACAAGCAAAAGATATTCAATATTTACACTCAATATGAGCTACCTCTCAACATCAAAGTTTGATGTAGAATTGATGAAAAAGAGCTACCTGATCAATGAAGCTATCAGAAAAGAAAATCAAATTTTGGTGGACTTGGTAGAGATGCGAAAGGAAATATCAAAATTTAGAGAGTAAAGAAATTTATGGAATAACTTGGTTCGAGCAGCCATGATCAATCATGGCAAAAAGTCAAGCTAATGACTTTAAAGAAGTACTTCTTGGAAGGCAACCCAAGTTCTATCACTTTCTTATTACTTAGTTTTTAGTTTTAGGGTTGTTTATTTTATTGTCATAACATTCTTGTTATGTTGTTTGTAGGAAGATTTTCAAATTTGTGAGCAACAACGTGATTAGAAAGCCAACCTATAACCACCTCACTAGATAGCAATGATGTATACAAATGTACTAAGGAAAGTCCTAACCCTTCTACGTATTTATTTTCACATTTGGGACATTGTGTATTTTAAGTTTGGGGGTGAATTATTAGTTGTTAATTGCCTTTATCAGTTGTGTCTAGGGCTGTAAGCAAAAATCGCCAAACCGAAATATCGAATCGAAACCGCATTTCAGAAATCGTCGGTTTGGTGCCACGTGGACACGGTCAACGAAATGGTTTTGAACCAAACCAAACAAGTCAAAACGGTTTGGTTTAGGCCTGAGAATTTTAATTGCGGTTTAAAACCAAACCGGAGCAGCAAAAAAATCTATAAAAATAAAAAAATAAAAAAATAATTTTTTTTGAAAATTAATCCAGGTATGTAAAATTCAATAGTTTTGTCATTTGTGGGTATTTTTGTCAATTTCTAATTTTTCTAATACAAATATATTATTATTATCAAATAATCCTAATTTATATCTAATAATCTCAAGACTAAAATAATCTATCAAAAGTCATTTTCTTCTTCAGAATTTAGATAAACTCCAATAGACACCCAACACAGTCTTGAGTCACCGGCACCATACACTTCTTTTTCAAATTTTTCACGCCTCTTCAAAGTTGAATTGAAGTCCATTATACCAAATCAAAGACAAGATCCTAGACTTTCGGTGATAATATTTGCTATGAATAAAGTTTCAGATCAATAATTTTTTTAAAGCAAACTAATGTAAGAATATGAAATTAAATGTGTTTCGTAACATCATCCAAACGTAAACTTGTGTAATTGTTATGTTAAACAATTGCTTTATTATTGTGGCTGTTTATTCTCTTTGTCTAATCAGTATCTTTTTTCAGATATGATGATCACAATGTCTTGTTGGACATCATTATATTTTTTGGGCCTTATATCTAGTTTATTAGACTTGTATTGTAATGTTATTGTATTGTCATTAGCCTAAAAAATGTGAACAAAAATGAAGAAAACTATGTTTTAATTTATTGTGATTTCACTTTTGATATAATTGGTATTTAAATTTATAGGAGATATATTTAGCCCCCTGTTTGAGCCATGTTTTCCATATCATCATAATGATAAAATTGATAGTTAGAGAGGAGGTTGGGTCTCGCACATGAAATAGCAGGTCAATAAAGACGACTGGACTTATTGGATAATGGTCCAAATTTTCATTTTTTTTGTCCCAAAAATTTGGTTGAAACAAGGGCTTAGTTTGTTTTAGATTTATTGTTAGTAAGATATAAATATATATTGAATTCTATGAATTGATGACCTAAAAGTAGACAGACAAAAAAATATATGGTAAAATCGACGATTTAAAACCGAACCAAAGCATTAGGTTTAGGTTTGAATTTTTTCCAAGTCATTCAAATGGTTTGGCTTAGGTTTGGATTTTTCTCAAACCGGTTTAAACGGTTTGGTTTAAAAATCTTTCAAAAATCGGAAAAATCGGACTGCTTACAACCCTAGTTGTTTCATTTTTATTATTATTTTTTTTTTTTTTTGGGCGTTTGTGTGCTTGTGTGATATGATTATATTTGTGAAAAAAAAAAATTATGTATGCTTGTATGAGTTAGATAGTTTTGAGAGCAGAATTAGTTTGTCAACTACAGATGAATCATATGCTTTTGTTCAATTTTCTACTTATTCATGTGAAGCGGTACAGTATTTATGCATGATATTTGAGTATGGAGTCGTACATGAATAGGAAGATTCATTTGTATAGGCTGAATAGATGACTTAGGTGCTTAATTCCTTACCCCCTAATTCACAACATCCTTTAATCGCATATATATAGGGCATGTTTGAGCCACATTATTCCAAAAAAATACATTCTTAAACAGTGATTTGACATCATTTCAATGACACATTTTTCAATAAAATAATATTACACGCAAATCAAAAACTTTTCCTTATTTTTTAACCACACATTCCCATCAATACATATTCAAGAATGCATTATTACCAAAATAATGTGACTCAAACACTCCCATAATAATTTGGGGGTGTTCTAGTCGGTAAAAGAAATGATTTAAGATTGTGGTGATTCCGTACATGTGGAAAAGATTGTGTGGAGTTTCTTTAACTTTCAGATATAAATGTGATGATGACCGAATGCTAAGGATCTAACCCTTGCAATTTTTTTTTTTTTTTTTTTTTTTTATAGAAGATAAGCATTGCACTTATTTAGTTACGCTTCATGCCTGCACCTTTTTACTCAAGTTAGTAACTCTGTAAGGGTGTCTTGAAACTTGATACCCTTTAATATTAAAAAATTGGGGAGTTACTAACCTAAAACTCACTACAAGGGTCAAGAAGAGGAAAAAATGGTGATGTTAAAATTGGAAAAAAAAAAAGAGTTGATTGTTGGGGACTTATATAACCAGTGGGTTTCAATCCTTAGATATAAACTTGATTGTTGAAACACTCATAATTGGAAGAATCACGACATGAATAAATTGTTGATGTCATCGGTTAGATTAAATCAAATTAGAGTGGTATAAGGAATTGATAATCAAAACTAAACCTTAGAATTACACCTTAAAGAGAGAAGGAATGGAAACAAGTTGAGTAAATCTCACGAGCGAAGAAATTAGATAATTGAACATTTAGGGTTAGGAATTGAGCCAACTTGTGAATGTACGGAGTTATAATTGATTCTTCACATGCACACAAGAAAACATCAAGAAATACAAGTTTTAAAGTATTGATCGGAAGATAAAGAAGATTTTGGTGCAAGATTTATATCTTTTTCTACATCTTTATTTAAAATCCGATTACATATTTCATTAGCAATCTCTTGTTTTTCCTTTTTCATTCATATTAGGGCAAACAATATAATCCACTTGGGGCCATTTTTTTTTTCTTTTGTTCAAGATTCTTGTTTATTTATCTTATATATGTTGATTTTGCTATGAGTTTAATGTGTTGAATTATTTGATCACTAATTTGATGATTTTGGAAATCTTTTACAAATTGAGAGGTAAGTTTTAGATTTAGACCATATAGTAAAATTTAGTAAATTAGTATAACATATAGAGATACCTATACTGATTATTACAATCATTATATGAATTCTTAGAACTAAAATTTCATTTAACTAAAGTTGATTCGCATAGACATATGTGATTGATTTAGTTAAATTAGCTCAATGAGAACTCGAAGAAGTAAATTGAATACAATAGAACAATTCGACCAAAAAATTCTGAATCTTTAATTGAGACTTTAAGGTGATCAATAAGTTAAATTATTCTGCCCCAATATTCGTTCATTATTTAAATTCTAAATCAATTGTTGCGTGCATCCACATATTTTTATGTATTTAGATTTAAAATCACAACAAATCACTATTTTTATTTATTTCCATTGAATAGAAGTTAGAGAATGTTTGGATTGTGATGCCAAAATCAATCATTGGGCTATGATGAAAAGGGCCTGGCCCAATAGCTGGTATTATATTTCCATTGCCCGATAATTCAATGGTAGAGGCCCATCTACCCGAGCCCAAACATGAGGCCACGTGTGCTGCTCTGAGCCATTGGATCACCCAGCTAATCTACAGTGATTTGTTCTTCAATATAAGGGACCTTTTGGTGGATGCCCTAGTTGACTGAGCGTGATATTTTCTGGTGACTCTTGAACTCTCTAGAACGAGTCCTTTTCTCTGCCTCTCATTTCCTTCGACTGCTTCGTGTTTTTCTTTCAAGTTCTCTATGATTTGGAACTTGATTCTTTCTGTGTGAATAGTACATCTTAGTGATTCTTTTGAAAGGAGTTAGTGGAGTCAATGAAGGGGTTTTTTCTTTGTGGCTCATTGAAGTAGCTACGTCCGGGTTCCTTTTGTGGGTTTGGGTTGGTTCTTGGTGTCTCTACCATTGTTCAGAAGGGTACAATATTAATTTCTGAGCCCTAACAATTGATTGAACGATATACTATTGGTTTAATCCAGTTCTTGGTTGATTTTCCTCTATGTGAGATCTGAAAATACTTTGTGTATTTCTTGAGTTATATTATAACAGTGGTATCAAAGCCTTATGTGAAAAATTCATTTTCACAATCAGATCCTTTTTTTCAGATTTGATTCATTTCGATATTTTTTTTTAAATCACTTCAGTACTTTATGTATACTAACCATTGATCTCTTGTGAAGTTCTTGTTTTTTCAAATGCAGGTCCTGTTTTTTCACAACTGATGGTTCGCCACTTGAGTAACCCATACTGTTCGTGAGGTTTTTCTTGGTCACTAGCTTGAGTGATCGATATTGAATGATCACTCCTCTGGTTTGCGACTATTTTTCCCTTTATTAACATTTAATCCATTCTTCCCAGCCATATATGTTTTACATAATTTTTTGATTACTATAAATTGGTGAATTACTAAGTTCTTATTTCTAAAGTATACTAATATACATATGTAGTCAAATTTTTTTTTTTAATTACATTCGTTTATTGTTTTAATCTGATATTCATATAATCCCTTTCCTGCTTCCTATTCTGATAACCTAAATTGTGCCTTGACCTAAGGACATGATCCTTAAGGAATCCTGGTGAATTTGGGCATTTGGAACTTGAAGTTTGTTGCATTGAGTACATTGCCATTTCTTGTTATTTTTTGAACACTGTGTGTGTTAATATTTTCTTGATTCTTGAAGCTTCTTGGTACATAGTAACTTCTGTGATCTTGTGTAGTATCGCATTTTATACCGCACCACCTTTTTTCTGTTGAACTTTGAACTTCAAATAATTTTTTGTGTTGGTTAAACATTCCAAAACGACAACAACTACGTTTGAACTTGGAGTTTTTAATGGAAAAGGGGATTTCCCAGTTGGCAACAAAAATGAAAGGAGTCCTTGTTCAATAGAAAGTTGCAAAAGCCATTACTGGTGATTTTCTTGATACTATGACTGAAGCACAAAAAACTGAATGTGATGAACTTGCCTATACCTCTATTATATTGCATCTATCTGATCAAGTTTTGAGAAAAGTTGGGAAACATGATAGTGCTAGAGATTTGTGGGAAAAACTAGAAGAACTTTATTTAGTTAAGTCACTACCTAATAAACTGTTTCTCTTAGAAAGATTTTTTAGTTTTAAGATGAACATGACTAAAGACTTAGAAGATAACTTTGACATTTTTAATAAATTGGTTCAAGATATTACCAATGCTGGAGACAAAGTCTCTAATGAATACAAGGCTGTGATTCTTCTAAATTCATTACCTGAAATGTATAACGATGTCAAAAGTGTCATTAAATATGACAGGGATTCTTTGACTCCTGAAGTTGTTATTAACTCTTTAAGGAGCAAGGATCTGGAACTTAAAACTGAGAAGCATGGAAGAGATTCTGAGAGTTTATTTGTTAGAGGGAGGTCACTTAATAGGCAAAACCATAGTTAGGATAATCAGAGTTATTGAGGAAATAATAATAACAAGAAGAAGGGAGAGGAAGACCTAGGTCAAAGTCTAGGACTGGGACTGGGAATAGGAAATGTTATGGATGTGGGAAATCAGGTCACTTTATTAAGGATTGCTTTAAGAAAAAGAATGAACAAAGGGATAAGAAAATAGATGAGGGAAATGTTGTTGAATCCCTAGATGATAAAACTGTGGATGTCTATGTTGTTACTGAACCTATTACTGACCAACATACTGTAAATTTTTCTGAAAATATAGACCAAAATCAAGAATGGATTCTTGACTCTGGTTGCACTTTCCATATGACTTCTAAAAGATCTTGTTTAAAAAATTTTAAAGAAATGAATGGAGGTGAGATAGTAATGGATAATAATGCAGCCTGTAAAGTCTTAGAAATTGGCAGTGCAACTTTAAAATTTGAAAATTGATATATCTTTACTCTAGAGAGAGTAAGGTATGTTCCTGACTTAAATAGAAATTTAATTTCTATGGGTGATCTAGATGACATTGGTCTCCAAGCTAAACTTGGAAATGGTTTGTTAAAAGTTTTTAAAAGCTCTCTTGTAATATTCAAGGGTGCCAAAATAAATGGTATATATGTCACTAGAGCTAAAATAGTTTCAAGTCATACTGCTGAGTCCTTAAATGCTAGAGTTGATGCCACTTTAAAATGGCACAACAGGCTGGGACATGTTAGTGAAAGAGGTCTGCATATTTTGAATAAAATGGGTGTCTTTGGAAAAGATAATGTTTCAAAAATTCCTTTTTGTGATTACTGTATACTTGGTAAACAACATAGACTTCACTTTAATACGGGAAAGCATGAAACTACTTCTGTTCTGGAGTATGTACATGCTGATTTGTTGGGACCCTCATCTACTATTACCCAAGGAGGAAACAAATATTTACTGTCCTTGATTGATGATTTTTCAAGAAAAGTTTGGATTTTTCTGTTAAAGCAAAAATCAAATATTTTTGAAAAATTTAAAATTGGAAAACCTTGATTGAAAATCAAGGTATTAAGAACTGATAACGGTCTAGAATTTGGTAATGTTGTTTTTGATCAATTATGTAAAGATAGTGGGATCCTTAGGCATAAAACAGTTCCTTATACCCCTTAGCAAAATGGAGTTGCTGAGAAGATGAATAGGACTATTCTAGACAAAGTAAGATGCATGATGATCAGTTCTGGAGTTCCTAAAGTGCTGTGGGATGAAGCTGTTATGACTGCAGTTTATATCATAAATAGAACCCCAAGTAGTGCAATAGATGGCAGAACACCCTAGGAGGTATGGTCTGGGAAAATGCCAGATTATAGTCACCTGAAGACCTTTGGTTGTGCAGCCTTTTCCCATCAAAGTAGTGGTAAACTGGAACCTAGATCCCAAAAATGTGTTTTTATGGGATACCCTGAAGGAGTTAAAGGGTATTGATTGTGGGATAGGAGTGTGAAGGGGTTTAGAATGATCACAAGTAGGAATGTGACCTTCAATGAGTGTGATATGCCCTGCATGACTAATAAACATCAGATTGGTGCTTCTAGTAGTGAGGAAGAAGAGATGACTAGGCTGCAGGTGAAGCCTTTGTCACCTCCTGAACATACTGATAATGTTCAGGAAGAGACTGGTGAAGTTTTTGATGAAAATATAGAAGGTGAAGGTGATGTTCAAGAAGTTGGTGAAGAAGAAAATTCATTAGAAGGTTATCAGTTAGCCAGGGATAGGGTTAGAAGAGAAATAAGGGAACCCATTAGAATGAGAGACTACCTATCTCTAGCTTTACTGACTTATTAAGATCTGGCCTTTAAGGAACCAAAAACATATGAGGAGGCTATAAGTTGTCAGTCTTCAAAAGATTGGCAATTGGCTATGGAAGAGGAAATGAACTCTTTGAGAAAAAATGAAACCTGGATTTTGGTTCCCAAACCTAAAGATAAATCCTTAGTTGATTGTAAGTGGATCTATACAATTAAGGAAGAAAATACAGCAAATCAGCCCCTAAGAATTAAGGCCAGATTAGTGGCAAAAGGGTTTACTCAAAAACCCAGTATTGATTATAATGAAATTTTCTCACCTGTAGTTAAATATACTACCATACGTGTTATGCTTGCATTAGTTGCAAATTATGATCTTGAATTTGAACAAATGGATGTAAAAACTGCTTTTTTGCATGGAGACTTGGATGAAATTATCTATATGAGACAACCACCTGGATATGTAGATAATAAGAAACTTGAGCATGTGTGCTTGTTAAAGAGATCATTGTATGGACTTAAACAATCACCTAGACAATGGTATAAATGCTTTGATAACTTTGTGTCATCTGTAAGTTTTCTTAGAAGTTCTTTTGATCATTGTCTATATTTGAAAAAGGATAAATCTGAATCTATGATTGTTTACCTGCTTCTTTATGTGGATGATATATTGTTAATTGGACAGCATCTTAGTGATATTAATGATATTAGGAGATCTTTAAGCTCTGAATTTGAAATGAAAGACTTGGGACATGCTAGAAGAATTTTAGGTATGGATATTACGAGAAATAGATTCAAACAGGTTCTTTTTCTATCACAATCTGCCTATGTTGAAAAAGTCATATCTAAATTTTCCATGCATAAATCAAAAACTGTCACTTTACCACTTACAAGTCATTTTAAATTGAGTAAAGATAGTGTCCAGTTGATGAATTTGATGTGAAATCCATGCAAAAGGTCCTCTATGCTAATGTTGTGGGATCTGTAATGTACACTATGGTGTGTACCAAACCTGATGTAGCTCATGCAATTAGTACCCTAAGTATATTTATGGCCAATCCTGGCCCTGAACATTGGACAGCCTTAAAATGGTTACTTAGGTATCTAAAAGGAACATCTAACTTAGGTTTATGTTTTAATCCTAGTAAAGAAAATGTTATATTAAAGGGGTTTGTAGATTCAGATTATGCTGGGGACAGGGACAATAGAAAATCAACCACATCTTATATGTTTACTTTGTGTGGCACTTGTGTGAGTTGGAAATCACAATTACAGCCTATTGTTGCACTTTCAACCACTGAAGCAGAATATGTGGTTGCTACTGAAGCCATAAAAGAAGCACTATGACTCAAAGGTTTGTTATGTGAAATTAATGTTCTATCACAACCTGTTGTAGTCTACTCAGATAGTCAAAGTGCAATTCATCTGTGTAAAAATCCTGTATTTCATAAAAGGACCAAACATATAGATGTTTGAATGCATTTTATAAGAGACATAATTCATAAAGAATCTGTTGTACTTGAAAAGATTCCAACTGAATTTAATCCTGCTGATATGGAAACCAAGATACTGCCTCATAACAAGTTTAGGTCTTGTTTGAAAATGCTGAAAATTGATACTTGGTAACCTTGTTGTAATGCAGGTATTTTAAACCTCTTGGTGCAATGATTTGTGGAACTTAAAGAAGAAAATGAATTTGTTTCATATCTCTGTAGTGTGTCTACTGGTCATTGGCATCAAGGTGGAGATTGTTTGGATTATGATGCCAAAATCAATCATTGGGCTATGAAGAAAAAGGCTTGGCCCAATAGCTGGTATTAAATTTCCATTGCCTGATAATTCAATGGTAGAGGCCCATCTACCCTAGCCCAAACATGAGGCCACGTGTGCTACTCCGAGCCATTGGATCACCCATCTGATCTACGGTGATTTGTTCTTTAATATAAGGGACCTTTTGGTGGATGCCCTAGTTGACTGAGCGTGATATTTTCTGGTGACTCTTGAACTCTCTAGAACGAGTCCTTTTCTCTGCCTCTCATCTCCTTCATCTGCTTCGTGTTTTTCTTCCAAGTTCTCTGTGATTTGGAACTTGATTCTTTCTGTATGAACAGTACATCTTAGTGATTCTTTTGAAAGGAGTTAGTGGAGTCAGTGAAGGGGTTTTTTCTTTGTGGCTCGTTGAAGTAGTTGCGTCCGGGTTCCTTTTGTGGGTTTGGGTTGGTTCTTGGTGTCTCTACCGTTGTACAGAAGGGTACAATGTTAATTTCTGAGCCCTAACAATTGATTGAATGATATATTGTTGGTTTGGTCCAGTTCTTGGTTAATTTTCCTCTATGTGAGATCTGAAAATACTTTGTGTATTTCTTGAGTTCTATTATAACAAAGAAATTAGATAAAGTGCTAAAGTATAGTCTTCGTAGGAACGATAATTAGGATTCAAAGGTCTACTATACTACTTGCTAAGATTTCGTACACTTGCGATTGGGCTCCTAGGTGGTGCGTTTGTGGAGGCAAGCCGAAGGAGAGCAACAGTAAGGTCGCGTGATTGTGGGGCAAGGCCACTCGGCCTCGAATGGGAGTGTGCTTAGCTCTGGATCCTCTCTACTTGCAAAAATGAATGGATTAGAAGGGGGTTTCATTTACTCTATTTTCAGGCTCTGTGAAAGGTAAAAGCCATAAAAGAAGATTGGCTTCCCAATAAGGAAAAAAGGATAATGTGCTGTCATCTATCTCGACCAGTTTCCCGAGGCATTAGAAAAATATGGGATGGGTTCTAGAAATTAGGACGAGATATGATCCCCATCCCCATCACATTTACTATATGGAACGGGGCAATGCAAGATGAAGGCAGGGTATTTTGCCATCCCTATCGTCAACCACGGCCATACACCACTACCACAAAGTTATTTTTTTCATTTTTGATGTTTTCAATGTTTTCTCTCTCTAGATGTAGTTTTTCTCTATTGTTAAAAAATAAAATTTTGACATTGGTTTAACTAAAGAGGAAGATGACGATAGTGCTGTACGAGATTTCACAACTGAGTGGTTTCTGCTAAGGTGCTGAGGTCGGAGTGCTTCTTCCTTCTCGACGTGCAAAAAGCAAATTTTGTTAAGGAATAAATGCTTAATTGTTAGGTTTACAAGCTGGAAGTGGTTAATTGTTAGCATTAAAGCTTTAGTAGAAATGAAAGAACTCAATTGCTAAATGGAGAAGTTCACTTTTCCGATCGATAAACTGCCCAGATTCGTCTTAATAACTGTAGATTGTCCAACATGTACTAGGATTCTCACATAGTATGTTTTTAGTTGTATATAAGTGTACCAAGTAACACACCGTTTCTTTTCTCGTCCCCCAACCTGGCCTCGCAGCTAGCCCACAAAAGCGTAGGAGGACCATAATTCAACCCAACTCCAAAGAGTGAGATCGTGTGCCACTCCATCTAGTCGTATGAAATTGGCATGCATCCTAGCCCCGAGACTCTTTCATAGAATGCCAACAATTTTCTTTGACTTACCCTTTTCTTTTTCCTGCTCTCCTCCATTTCTACTCAAAATACGCGCTCATAGAGGGTTTTGCTTCCTTATCCTCCCTCTTTAAGCAGGTGATGCATGCTCTTCAATAGCGGAAACAAAAAAAACAAAAAAAAAAAAAAAGCCCAATCCTCATATTGCCCTTGACACATCTCATAACATAAATTACTCTATAGAACACAATAAATAAAAATAACATTTGAGATAGATAGAGGCTAAGATTTAGAGCAATTTTGTACAAAGAGAGAATTGTCAGCGCAAGATATTGATCTTTTTCTTGTTATTCTTCAAAACTCAGTTATGTATCCCAACTCTTTCAGGTCTTTTTCTTTAATTATGATAAATAGCTACATTTTCGAGTTGGAACAAATGATATAACCTAATTTTAAGACTTTAATTTTAGTTCTCAAATTTTACATAGTTACCAATTTATTAATTTAGACAATATTATAAAATTCAACAATTGGTTAGAAGGTCGGGTACACTTTTACGATTGTTGCAGTCCTCAATTGATTTTTTAGTAATTTAATGTACTTTGTTCCAGATTCACATAGAGGTGTAATGAGAGACTTAATTAAATAGAATTAATTCATACTTGAGAAACACGAAGTAATTAAGTTAGTGAACTCGAGCAAACTTTTGTCAATTTCATTGGCATTCTAATTATCACCAATATATGGCAACATGTCCATTTCAAAAGGAATCCACATATTAATATGAAGAAATTCTCCAAATTAATTTCCTTTTTATTAAGTTTTATTGTAATTGGCTATTCTTTAGACAAAATTAAGGTCATAAAAGAGTTATAAAAGTCAAAAAGTTATTTGGGAGGTTGTATAACTCAATTAGGAATCTTTGAGTTTGAATATGAAACAAGGAGAAAAAGTAGCCACAACAATGCTAACTGACAACCCCTTCAGCATTCGAGTGCCAACTTCGAGAAATCAACAGAACCTTGTCATCCTCCTAGAGCTAGCTCACCGATCTCTTGGTTAGAGCCTGGCACTTTAGTGGCAGTGATATCCAAATAAAACCTGTTTCTACTCTATATATTCAAGTAATATTCTGTCCATACGTGTAGTTAGTCATTATATTCTTCCCAGAGAATAACTTTTGGAGATCCTACATCAGTTCTATACTTTAAGATCAATCAACCATACTTTGAAAAGCATCGATCAAAATTCTCATAACACAAAACCACCAACTTTCGTATAACCTGTCAAAGTTTTGAAGATCGAGGAAGGTAATCAAAGTTCGGTAAGACAATAACAAGGAGTTCTTGGTGATCTATAGGAGATAGACAATTCCAGATGGTCAAGAGCTGGTGCTGGAGCACGCAATCCAAGAGGGCTTTGATGGTTACAGAAAGTACGTCAAAAAGTACTAAGAGTTAGTCGAGTCTGTACCATATTGTAAGTCAATTTGTCGATACTGGATTTTACTACCTTGGGTTCGAAGTTTTTTTATCCTTTGTGAAGGGGGTTTTCTCCGTAATCAATTATTGGTGTTATTTACTTTATTCAAGTTATAAACTAGGGCAATTCAACCTAGGATAGACTTGCATGTAAATTCATATAGATTAATTATTATTTTTGACTTGTTGCTTATAATAATTGGAAAATTTAAATGCCACATTATTCATCTATTTACACCCCTCTAGGAGTTGGGTCAAACATCAGCATTTTAATTGGTATCAGAACTTAAATTTGATCCTAGACCCATTTAATCTAAATGAGTCAGTAACATTCCTTCATATTTTAATGGAAGCAATCATACTTACTGAAAAGTGAGAATGAGAACTTTTTAAAAATTTATGGACGAGTGAATTTGGGTTTCCGTAGAAAAGGAATGGACAGTCCCAGCTACAATTGTTGCAGGTGTAGTTACACCTACTAAGGTTTCCAGTTGGTCTGAAACTAATTTAGATGAGTGTAATTGGAATAGTGAAGAGCTCTATGCCCTATTTATGGTGTGTTCCCCAAAGAGTTTAGAAGAATGTCTATGTGTGAGGCTTTCAAAGAGGTTTGAGATATTTTAGAGACCACATACGAGAAAATCAAAATTGTTAAGAACTCTAAACTACATATGTTGACCAATGGGTCTAAAGAAATTAGAATGAAGGATGATGAATCATTCAATGATTTCTATGCGAATTTGAATGACAGAGTTAACTCTCGCTCCAACATAGGTGAGAAAATTCCTGAAACTAAGATTGTTTGAAAAGTTTTTAGATCCTTACCTGAGAGGTTTAGACCTAAGATCACAGCTAGTGAAGAAAGCAAAGATTTAGATGCAATTAGGATAAAAGAACTTGTTGGATCCCTCCAAATCTATGAATTCCCCATATCTTAAACTAAGAAAAACAAGTCTACAGCCTTGAATACTGTTAGAGAAGAATAGTATGACTCTACTAATATAGAGATACTTAACGATGAGGAGATAACTTTTTTCATTAAGAAATTTCAAAATGTCTTCATAAATAAGATTAAACCTAAAGAGAGATATAGAGGTACCTAGTGAGTATAGAAAAGACAATTGTGAGAAGACAAATACTAGGATGTTTAAAATGAGAAATCCCAGCCACTTAGATATTATAAATGTCAAGGTTTTGTCCACTTTAAAAATGAATGCCCTAACAATAAAAAGGCCCTAAGTAAGGGAAAAAGTAAGACGACGGCTGTGACTTTTATTGATGATGAGTCTAATTCTAGTGACAAGAGTGATTCCTCTGGTAATGAGGAAAATAGATATTGTTTGGCTTTCACATCTATGGTTAAGAGTAATTCAAATAAGAATAGTGAAAGGTTGAGAACGAAGTTCATAGTAATGGTATCGAGGAAAAACCAAAGATGAGGGAGATATTCTTGAGGCTTATGAACAACCGTTCCACGAGAATCTTTAGGTGAAAAAGATCAATAAAGCTGTCCTTAAGAAAGTTAATGAAATTGAACTAGAGAGAAAGATTTATATCTGACCTTCAAGAGCTACCAAATGTCTTCAATAAGTTGAATGCTTTGAATGAATCCTTAGATACTAAGGTTAAGACCTTTATGAGTCATCTTGAAAGGTCTACCAAAAGCCTTAGTGAGTTAAGATTAGTAGATGAGAACTGGCTAAGGTTTTAACCCCAGTGAGCGACTTTGAAAAAATTCAATACTCAACTTTGTTCCTTTTTAAGTGGATCTCAAAAAATTGATAATCTTTTAGGATTAAACGAGCCTGTTGGGAATAGAGGAGGTCTAGGATATAATTAGACTAATCATAATACTGCTAGTACTTCGAAGAACAATTTCGTCCTTGCCTCCAACCAACCAAGGTATGTTCCAAATATTGAACCCCAAAAAAAGGGTATCTTAGAACTGATGCCTATTAGACAACTAGGACCAACTAACACAGAAATCAATATCAACAAACACATAGATTTTGATCTAGGTTTAACCTTACATATTTTAATTGTGGTGAGTTAGAACACACAAGACCTTGGTGTCTCAAACTCTTAACTAGGAGTGAAAGTTAAGATATCTCTCGCAAGGTTAATTTCCTTACTAATCAAGTTGTCACTTGACCGTGATGTTGACATAGTTCACTAGGATTAATTTTGCTTCTAGGTAAGTTAAGATTAAGAAGAGTGATCTGAGAGATTATGAATCTGATCACAACGCTCCTGAAGGTAAGAGCGTTTGTGTACCTCAATAAGTTGGCATTTTGGTGCATACGTGTGCAAATTCATTGTGTTCATTTATTATTATATGCATCTCATTCTTTTTTCTTTTTTTTAATTTTTTGTTTTTTAGAAAAAAAATTTTAAATTAAAAAAATAGAAATAAAAACAGTGGAAGAATTGTTGAAACTACCGCACATTATTGGATTTACATGAACATGCTAGTTGTGATGAAGTATGAGTACAAATGATAATATGTGGTGTAGTTTCCATTGCTCTATTTAGGTTTTATGTGGAGTACTTAGTATAAATTTCTTCTGCACTGCACACACTAAGATCTTGTAAGTGAGTCTTGACTACGTGTGTGAGACTTGAGATAGCAGTCATCTGTATTATGAGATGACCTTGAATATAAGTTGACCTTTAACTAGTTGATCTAAGATTTTTTATATTCCCTAAAAAGAAAAATTGATTCATCTTATACTCTTTTTTGGAGCCCGTTTAACTCGAGCAATTAAGTATGATGGGATTATTCAAAGCTTGATGCCATAAGGTAATCTAACTTGGAGTCATCAACCCAAAGTTCGTTACAAATATCATCTAATTGCTTAATAAGTAAGAATCTCCACATAAGATGCGAAAATTAAAAAAAATTATATATATATATGTGTGTGTGTGGGGGGGGTGGGGGGAGAATCTGTACATGAAAAATGAACTTCATTGTTTAAAAGGCCCTAGTTTTTATGATTTTGGCTTTCACTATTAGAGGAATAAACTCATTTATCAGTGAATTTTTTGTATGTCACTTCTCACAAATTTAACATTTGAAGTCTTGCTCACAAGGAATCAGTGACACTTTACATACATAGGTCACTTATACGATTTACTCAATTTAGACTTTTACTGAGTATGTGGGAATGTTTATTATTCATTGATTATGCTTGTATATGCTATCAATTTCATTTTTGAGTTATCAAGTTGCATTTTTTTAAGTATCGAAAATTTAGCAAAAAGTTTTATTTTTGACCGATGAAAATGAGGATGATTACTTGGTATGTTTCCCTTTGTCATTTGTGACAAAAAGGGGGGGGGGGGGGGGGGGAAGGGGAATCTTAAGGGGGTGGGGTGGTGGGGGGGGGGAAGAGAGAGAGAGAATATTTCGAGATGAGACATTAGGATATATGCCGATGCTTCACATATTTGCTTAGCTATTTTGAGTTTTGATGTTTTGTAATATTAATTTTGTTGTTTGGTGTTATGGTTAACATTAATATTGCATCTTAATATAACTAGCATGATTATGATATTATGTTTCAATTGCTTAATTTTCTTAACTATTTCACGCACTTTTGTACTTGGTATTTGAGTTATTGATTTCAAAAAAATAGTTAACAAGGAAAGCAAGTTACAGTCATGTCAGTGTGGCTATGGGTAGTTAGTTTACATATTACTTTGGCTTGTAATACTTAGTTTTATCTCAGAATATCAAAGGGGAAGTTTGTTAAGCTTTATTCTAATTGGCTATTCTATAGACAAAATTAAAGCTATAAAAGAGTTGTAAAAGTTAAAGAATTGTTTGGGAAGTTGTATCAATCAATTAGGAGTCTTTGGGTTCGAGTATGGAACAAGAAGAAAATGTAGCCGAAATAATGCTATATGGCCGCCCCTTCAGCCTTTGAGTGCCACCTTGAAAAAATCTACAAAACCCTATCGTCGCCTCTCTCTTAGCGCGAGCCTAGCACTTGAGTGATAGTGATATTCAGAGAAAATATGTTACGTGATTTAAACAGCTATTTGAGTTCTAAACAATCCAAAATATCTTCTACTATATATACCCAAGTTATATTCTATACATATGTATGGTTGATCATTATATTCTTATTAGAAAACACCTTTTGGAGATCTCGCATCAATTCTATACTTTGAGATCTATCAACCACAATTTGAAAAGCATCAATCCAAATTTTGATCACTTGTCTTAACAATCTCCACCTTGATGAAAAACAAGCTAAAGCTATGTTATCTCTTCTACAACTTTTGATCACAATACTTGAGAAAAAATCGATAAATTTTGACTAACTTTGATAGTACAAATTCTTAATACCAAGAATTAACATAGTCCACCATATGAGTCACTTATAATTGTCATAATTCTAAGAATTTCATAAGCTCATGTCGAACAATTGCTAGAGAATTATGGTGCAACCCCTGCTTGAGAACTCATCAATCATCTATATAATCTCACCACACATCCTATACCAATTTCAACCAAATGCATGTGTACAAATATGTAAACCGATAATAATAATATATCCTCTATCATGGTGATTAGCACATGCCATGAGGATGTAATATCTTACTAAAGCGAAATGAATGTATCTCTTTAGGGCATGCCATGAGGATGTAATATCTTACTAAAGCGAACATAATGCCACTCATAAAGAGAGACGAAGTGTCCATGTAGGTCATATCAGTTAGCCGCTCTACCTTTTGGAAAATGTTTCTTGAGGTGTCGAAACTGTCCATGTCTACCAAAACCATGGATTATTAATTTTTCAAGGTCATGTACAGTCAAATGAATCAACACATCCTTGACTCGTTTATGCCATGCTTAACTTGATTCTTCCAATAATTTTCTCCACTTGACCTATCATATTTTCTCCATACTCCAACACTCCGAACGCAACGCACTGATATGATTATTGGAAATTGATACCAATTCTCTTCAGTTAGTAAACATGATCTTGGTTCAAAATAGTAAATGAGACACAAAAATATATATATAAATAGGAAAAAGTTTACAGATAAGCTTTCGACTATATGAAAAATTGTATAATTATATAAAATTTTCATTTACTAAATCCCCCGTGAATCGCGTGAAAAATTTATATCATAAGCTTTACGACATCCATCAAGTTTTACTCTTTAAACCAGGGACGGATTCAGGATTGGATCCACGACCGGGCTACAAAATTTCAAACTGGACTACTATGTGGAAAAAAAAAATTTTACACATAAAAAACTGATTTTTTACCAAAAAAAATAAAAAATACCTTTAAAAAAAACTCTTGGACCTGGGGGGGCTATAGCCCAGCCCAGCCCCCCTATATCCGTCTCTGCTTTAAACCACCCAGAAACAGAACAATAAAAATAAAAACACTGTGGAAATCTGTGGCCAAAAATTTGATATGAAGCAATCACTATGGAGGAAGGTCTCTTGTGCGCGGAAGTGTACAGTAAATGAGGGGAACCTGTGATTCAGTTGAAGCATAACCCGCGATTTACCTCCTCCAAGGTTCTAGGGGCATGGATTTTGGAGGTACAGGATTTAATCTGATGTAAGCTGAGATACTTGGATATCAAAAAATAAAATAAAATAAAAATAAAAACACTGTGCTTTCAGTCTTTTCTCTCAAACTCCTCAAGTCACATAACAAAAGTAAAAACAAATACGTCAAGTTATATGAGAGAGAGAGAGAGAGAGAGAGCTTGACTGAATAATTTGACCTAAATAGCACGACAATGCAATTTCCCGTACACAACAATCTTTTTTAAGTTTCTTTGCCATTTCAATAGTAAGCCAATATATGTCAATGAATAATATTATTTATAGTGAAGACTATCGACGTCCTACTTCACATACATATAATAGTTTGTTATTTGATGTGTTAATATAATAGTTTTTTAATGAGTAATGTTATTTAGTCTCATTAAAATTGCAATTCTAATCTAAGTAGCGTTAGATGATAGGCTAAATAATTAAACATATAATTTGGCGCCACCTAAACTCATCACTCTTTTTTATTGCATCGTATATAAAAAAATAAATTGTCACATACGTGTCATGTAGAACTATTACTGATAGTTTTCACTGTAAATAGCATTATGCTATATCAACGTGTCCACTTCAAAAGAAATCCATGCATTTGCATGAAAAATTCTACAAATTAATTTCCTTTCCATTTAAACCAGACAGCAAAAACATTGACACATTTTTAGTAGTGATGATAACAGAGCGAGTCAGGGGCAGCCTTTTCGTTCCTCGCTTCTTCGAGTATTTTTGTCTTTTTGCTCCGTTCTCGTGCCCGATTAAGACGGAACAGGATGAGGCCCTACCCTGTTTACTACCCCTTTTATCAATTTATTTTTTAAAGTCTTTAGTTGGCGAAAATTGTTACTTTTTCTATTGTAGAAAAATATATGTTTTTTTTTTTTCTAGAAATGGTGATTATTATTATTATTATTATTATTATTATTATTATTATTATTATTATTATTATTATTATTATTATTATTATGTGTTTGATAAAAAAAAATTCTTGAATTTTGAAATTAACCTTAAACATGAACGAGTAACGGGGTCCCCCTTCCCCACCCTATGTATCATTGGGAATACCCACACCATTTAGAGTGGAACCCTGGCACCCGCATTATCGGATATGAATATATAATGAATATTTTTACCATCTCTATTTTTTAGGCAATTTTCCCGGCATCTTCACCAAAAGTACAACCCGGCACCCCACCCACAATAATGGTGGTGGTTGTGGACTCAATCGTATAAGCACAACCACTCACCGTCTACACCTTTACCAGGAAAAAAATAAATAGTAATTCCATATGTATTGAGAGATAGCGACTTCAATCTGTATTATAATTATTATGTTAAATTTTACAGTAAAATTTAAATCACAAATAAAACTTAGTCTGCTTAATGATGAATGTTGTGGATGAAGTGACACTAATAGAATAGGGTGACAATAGCGACATACAATATCAGTGGCTAATAACGATGGAATACCAACAGAACAAAGAGATTAATTATGAAGGAAATAATTCTATTGATAAAATTTTGTTACCGTTGATACAAATAATATATTTTTTCCCAATAGATGATAATGTTTGTCAAAAAATGAAAACATAAAAATAAAAATACCAATAGAAACAAGTAAAAAATTTATGCAATCGATATTGTAATAAAAAATGTAACCATAAAATTTCTTTACCATATAAATTTTGGAAGGATGTAGAATTGTTGGATGCGTAAACTTTGCGGTGAACAATGATTCTCTATATTGTAAAAGATAATATAAATTTTGTTTTTATTTTCTACAATCTAAAGAATTGGAAAAAAAAAATGGTTGAGAATTTGTTACATACTATTTTTCTCAATAAACGTTCTTAATTTAATATGTACATTGTAATTATTGCCTATAAAAAAAAGGTTAAACCCTAACCTTAAGGATCCCCCACCATCCCTGTCCTGGAGTATCTTGAGGGAGGTAAATCGCAGGTTATGCCTCCAACGGTACAGAGTGGAAGGCTGCTTGTACACTTGCACTTATCCAAGAGCCAGATCCATATGTCAGGATTCGAACCCTTGACGCAGTACTTATTGCCTATAATAACTGAGTAAAAGTGACAAAATCACCAGTGCTGGCCAAAAAATAAAAAATAAAAAATTTACCAAATGTGAAATTGGGAGGATGAATAAGTCATAGTGATAAAATAAAAGTAGTTTTCAATCTGCCCTTAAGAATAAATTCATATTACTCACAAGGAAATAAATATTCCAGTTATATGTGTGTGTGTGTGTGTGTGTGTGTGTGTGTGTGTGTAAATGTAAGTATTTCTCTAATTTTGTTCCTCTCTCCACTTATAAATTTATTTTATGGTTCCCATCAACTTTTGTATGTATCAAGCGTCTGCGTGTTGTACAATTAACACAATTAACATGCAGAAAAATATGAATTCTGCAAGTACAACATATTAATCGTTCGTGTGTGTGTGTGTGTGTGTGAGAGAGAGAGAGAGAGAGAGAGAGAGAGAGAGATTAAAGACAATGATATTATTGCTAGATAGAGCATTGGCTATTACATATTACATGGAT
>NW_019231197.1:198031-200652 GCF_002742605.1 Olea europaea var. sylvestris
GAGAGAGAGAGAGAGAGAGAGAGAGATTAAAGACAATGATATTATTGCTAGATAGAGCATTGGCTATTACATATTACATGGATTCCAGAGCAGAAAATTATTTAATAAGTTTAGTAACAATGATCTAAAGACGAGAATGCAGAATATAGTATTCGGTGGCAAGTATTGGATGTCACACGACAATAACGAAAAAGAAGTTACATCTTGTTCATTATATTATCTAATTTTATTCTAATATTACTTCCCAATCATACAAGAGAAGTGGCAATGCATTTAGAATTCAAGTAATGCATGTTCATCTAAGCATTTGGTCCTGCCAAAGAATGGCCAACACCAGGACTGTGACCGGGTTTTGTGGGTCGAAAATCTTCTGTATTTTTCCCCGATGCAACAGATGGTGTCTTCGGCTGAGCAACGTCGTTTTCTGCTTCAAAACGGTGGCCAATTCCGGGACTATTTCCGGGATTTGTAGGTCGAAAATCGTTTACATAATTATCAACTTCATCTGAAGTACTGCTTAAACCGAATTCATTATTACCTTTATTTTGTGGGAAAGTCTGTTCCTGTTTCTTGAATGCATTTAGTTGCCTTCCCTCAGAAAATGCAATTTCAAGGCAGGCAATTGCTGCAAGAAGGAGAACAAAGATGTAGATTTGTTGATTGTAGGCCATAACGATATAGAAGAGAACAAAAGTTTTATATGTATATTTTGCTTTGGAGAAGATGGTTGCTATATTGTACACCAAGTCTTGGTATTTATAATATTTGGAATCGTATATCACAAGGATCTAAAAACCATTAAAATTTTGTAATTATTCAAGTCAATAGTGTTTTATAATGGACGGTTGATATGTCTTTGATGTTCTTTAATTCAATTTGTCTACTGAATTCAACCAGTATCTTTTCACCAACACTAACTGTGTGGTGTCAAAATGAGTTGGACCATCTAAATTCAACATGACCTGTCGTGTTAGGTTATCACATAGCTCAAATTGGCTAACATTTAGTGCGTAGATCGGATGGTCTGACCCACCTAGCTATGGATCTACAAGTTAAGATAGGCCACTAGACTTGACTCGCCGCAAAACTCGGGTTGTGACAAATAAATTAAATTGTCAAAAAAAAAAAAATTCTCAAGTTGATACTATTTAAAAAGATGTTTAGAAATGTTCATACAAGTCAACCCCGGCCCCTACCCACCCACCCACCAAAAAAGGAAGAAAGGAAAGTGCATTTGCACCAAAAAAAATAGAATGTGTCTGAAAATATAAATTGTTGATAGGCAATTGAAGTTTGTACCTTGAATGTTCCATCATTGACTGTATGATAACCTCTCATTGTGCTCAAATGTAGCTTTTATGTTTGTAAGACTTTGAAGGGTGAGGAATTACTTAACAATTTTGGGCAAATCAGATTTGATGAAATGAGCCCTTTTTGCCTTAATAAATTAAGCATGGATTATTGTGTACTGCCAAATTAACCGTGTCGCCTTGAACCTTAATAAGGTGAATCGATCCTTTCTATTTTTTTAGATCTATTCTCTTCTGCAACAAAGAGATCTCAAGCAAAGACTACCACCCCCCGCCCCACCCCCCACACACCCAGATGGCCCATATGGAGTTCCTACTTCACCCACTTTAACTCTTCTTCCACTACTAAATCCTAGACAAATCAGTTAATAGTCGATCACTCTATCACTGAGCCACAAGCTTGCTCAGAAAGATTGCTATACCATAGCTTTTGACTTTACTCTAACAATCACTAGAGTCATAGTAGTCGGTCTGGCTACTCTTGCGAATTATCGTTTTGACAGTTCAAACTTTTGGATGTAACAAGATAATATAGTTCCTAGTTTAATGTGCACCATTGGATGTTAAAATGAATTTGACTTGCATTTGAATGAACGGGTCGAATAAATTTGTTAGTCTTTTGTTGACCCCTTTTTTGCAATGGCACATGCACAACAGATGTCGGGCTCACTCATGTACACGCTAGCAAATTCTGACAGTTTTCAATCGGAATGGTCAATCGGAGGGTCAACGGACATAGGAGATGCTTTATAACACGAGACGAATATGTTTAAGCACCGACGGTATGATCGAGAACAATTGCAAATAAACAATCACAATCCTTCTCACCAAAACCAAAATAATTTAAACTCAAGTAGGTAAATGTGGAATGAATAAGAAAGGGATTTTACTGAGAATTAAAGTGCGTAATATTGCATATATTTTTTCAAATCCCTTAAAAAGTTATAGGAGTTGCTATTTATAAAGTTTGGACCGACATTGTTACCGTTAGATCAAAACCACGAGACCTCATCCTGTTAATCAGAGCCACACATCACTTTCTACCACAAATTAATTACATTGACAAAGAAGGGATAAGTCAACCTACATCCTACGCTGACATTTCTGACATCCATTAATGCAAACATTATATCAATCATTGTTATAAATCCGCTACAAATCCGCTTTGAAGGCAACAAGTGCATTGATCTAGAGAGAGGACTTTGGCTGGGAAGGAAAATTACTTCTGATGGTAGAGGTTCTATCAGAAAGAGTGCTTCGGTCAAAAGGGATCAGCTTTTACCTTTTCCCTTATATTGACTTTGTTGACTG
>NW_019231198.1:0-2939 GCF_002742605.1 Olea europaea var. sylvestris
ATAGCAATCTTTGAATGGTGTGGTTGAATTATTTTCAAGAATAGTAGAGTTTGATAATGACAACATAAGGAGCAATAATGGCCGCAAACGATAATGACAACAAAACTATAATATGACTTGATAATGTACAACACAGTAGGGGGAACATTAGACATACAACGTCAACAACGACATTGAGCGGTTGTTTAAGAAACTTGTATTACGTTGGGAGTTGAACAAACTTTCCCCTATGCAACACGATAAATCTCAAGTAATGACTCATACCCCAAATGTGAAGATTGCAAATGTGAGAAATTTGTACATTCCATATATCAACATTTAATACTATCAAATTGGAGCTTTCGAATATTTAGATTCATATAATAGTAAAAAGGAAAATAAATGGTTTCAACAGTTTTCAAGTGTCGAAGTCAACAGTTAAATTGTCTATTTCGACAGTAAGTAAATGTTGAGCTCAACAGTTCAAATGTCCAACCCAACGATTTCAACAACACTACTCTACATTTGAACTGTCATAAATTTCGAGGAAGCTTGAAAACCATGTATTTAGTTCTTTGGAAGAAATTATTTAAAACATTAATGGTGATAATTAATTTTCAACTACAACATCACAATATCTTCCTGCAAATAAATAAGGAATGACTCAATACTTCATTAAATATGAAACCTCTCACATTTTTCTAGAGGATGTGAGTATTTTTTCCCCTTTCAAAAATATATCAAAAATAAAACACATAAATAAAAATGAGATTCAAAAAGTAACCATTTTGTATTAAACATCTAAAGTAGGAAACTATGAGATGAAAATATAAACAATTTCTAGTAGCTCACCTTTGAGATTGATCAATAGCTTTCCCTTGTTGATGATATAATGAAAATGAAGAAGAAGAATGTAAAGTTCTTGTTCATACATGTTTGTGTGTTTTTTTTTTTTCCCCTAACTTTTCACCCATTTTTTAACAAAAATTCATATTATATAATATAATTATTATATATTAAATGTTTAAAATATATAAAACAAATCATAACATCACACCATTAATTGCATTCAAATCAAGCATTTATTACTCCTAAAAAGGTGTCATAAAAGGTAAAGTAGACATTTTGCATAAAAAAAAGTGACATTTTTGAAAGAAATTTGTAAATATAAAACTTTTTTTATGCATTTTCAATTTTAGTGAGATTTATGTAAATTCCCCAAAACAAAAATGGAAAATTCTCGCACGTCAAAACCAAACAGATTGACACTATAAATCACCAGAAATTTGGTAAGGATAAACGAGTGCAAGTTTTCTAGTTACTCTCTGCCAGCAAAAATTACAAAGGTCGAACTTTACATTGTTACAATATCATTGCTTTCAAGCAGCAAATCACAAGAACCGAAATTTGACTTCAGTCGGTAATTTACAAAATGAAAATCTAGGTAGCCCAGAAATTCCAGAAGCACGTGATTTCCTATCCTGGGGCCATTAGAAAATCGATCAACTTTTGCCCATTGCAATATCTGATGATAATTAGAAGCTGAAAGCAAATCAAACACATAAAAGTCTGCCTCTGCTTTGATGAACTGATAAGAAGCTGACTACCGCCGGCCAGTGCGACTTTTGGCTCTTGCTTTCTGTACGACAAAGGAGATGTAACAGATTACTTTAAAAAGCCTAGTGCATGCTTGACATGGACAACCCAATGAGAATAAATAACACAAGTCATCCAGATGTCAATCTGATAAGTATGATAGCATACTACTATGCACCATTAATGTATTCAGTGTTCACAAACATCCACAGTTCTCCCAGCCAATACCCACAAGCATAAAACAGAAGGCACCAAAAAGAAAAGCAATACTTTCATGGGCCAGTAGACAGATGCATATATATCCACTCCACAGACACAGGAAAAAAAAAAAAAGAAAATTGTGCCTTAGATGAAAAAATCTGTGCACTTTTATGCCTCAGATGAAAAAAATGAGTCTAGCGTGCACGAGGGCATGTAGAAGACATATTTAAATAAATATATCTCCTCTCAAACAACTCAAGCTTTTAATTCTTGTCATTTAACACTAATGTGCTTCTCCAGTTTTCCAGGAAAAATGAAGATATCTGGGACAAGATTATACAGTTTTATGCAGCAAACAATTGTCCGAAAAACATCTTAACTAGTTCTTGCAAACACAACAATCTCAACTACTCACAGCAGCAGAGTTCAAGCTCAACAGCTACCATACATAGATCCTAAAATACGAAATTTTCTTAAAACGACTAAGTAACAGAAAGAATATTAAGTATGGCCAACATTGTAATATTTCTTTTACAATCACCGAAATTTTAGAATATTCCTAAAACAACCTTATTTAATTCATAATTGGCTCATATTTCATTCACTATCGTGGCTAAAAAAATTCAGAAGACAGTTAACTGCCTTCTTTTCCGTAAATAAAAGACAGGCAAAATCAGAACTCAAATTTATCTCGAAGCCCTAAACTTTCACAAAATCCTCATTCTGTTACCACTAATATAGCCCCCGTTTGGCCCCCATTAGTTTTCATTATAATGTGGGGAATAGTGTTTTTTTGAAAAATGGATGGTTGTAAAAGAATGGAAAGTTTTCAATTTACGCGCAATATTATTTTATTAAAGATTGTGTGGTCGAAAATAGGAGAGAAAAATTCAATTTAATTTGATGAGATTTAATGGGGGCCAAACGGGGGCATAATTGTTATCCCATCAGCTCGCCTGAAATTCATTTTACTAACTCCCACCTACCCTTTTGATAGATCTTGAGGGAAATCTTTCTAACAATAATCTACTAATAGTAATAAGACTCTATCATTTTTTCAGTAATAGGAACATAGTTCTCCACGGGGAAGTGAAAAAGTTAACTAAACCCAAAGATTGAGCTGGTCAAACTTTCCATACTCGAGTGACTATTTTTCACTTTGA
>NW_019231199.1:0-2938 GCF_002742605.1 Olea europaea var. sylvestris
TGGTGGTGATGATATTAGCTATGGTATTTGGGATAATGGTTTTGTTGTTCGGATTGTGGATGACTGTGGTTGTGGATTGATGGTGATGGTCCTGTTGGTAGTGGTCACAAATTATTTGGTTGATTGTGATTGTTAAATTGGTTAACCTGTGACCAATAAACAATATGTGACAAAAAAAAAAAAGATAACTTATGACCAAAAATTAATATGTAAAACTAAAAAATTGTTCATCCGTGACCGATAATTTGCAATTATAATAAGTTGTGACTTATAATATTTGTGATTTGTGACCAATAAATAAATTGTGATTTATAAATTTCTTGATTTGGGATCTATGAACAAACTGTGACCCATAAAAGTTTTGAATTGTAACCATAAAATAAATTGCAACATAAATTTTTTGATTTGTGATCGAAAAATAATTTGTGACTAATTTAATCATTAATTTGTAATCAAATTGTATAAATATGTGACCTAAATATATTTAATTAATTAATTAAATCATAAATAAATTTGAATAAAAATCTTATTTTTGAAGTTTGAAACTTATTTTCTTGATTTTGAAATGTGTGATACTTAAACTCTTACTTATGAATTTTTCCCTTAGTTTATTTAGATTGAAGAATTTAAATTATGGAGAATATCTATACTACAATTTTTGAGTTTTAAGCCTCGAAGAATATCTATAATTAATTTTGTAAAGGTGGGATTTTTTTTCAAAGACCAATTTAATTAAGTCGCAGTCAGATGAAATAGTTCAATTACAGCTAACTCAGTCAATTTTATGCTCTTTAGAATCTAATCGTACGTACCTGGATGCATTTTTATATGCTTTTTGGTCCTCAACTAAATGTATTATATTAGTTTTCACATATTAAGGGTTAAGATTCACCATGTTCACATAACTAGATGTGTGTTTACTTTTAAATAACTATAATTTTCTCCAACTACCGATGATTATAAAATTTATACTAGTAGCCCACCCTAAAGTTTAATCCTGGTTCCACCCTTACCCTTAAAGCATCTTAATTCAAGAAGATGGTGCAAATAGCCTTTTTAAATAGCGTTCTACGATATTCAAGTAGATTTTCTTTCTCTTTTTATTCTTCTTTCTTTTCTTGTTTTAGTGGTGTTTTTTCTTCAATTTTTGTTTGGCGTTTATATTTCCAACTCTCTTTTGTATATTCTCCAACAATCTAAAAGTGTTATCAATTGAAGAGATGATTTCATTTTAAAGAATGCATCAGCTAATGGAAGAAAACGAAAATGAAACAGAATGCTTGACTAGACATTTATTTTCGTAGAGGTTTATTGTTTTACGTAATGATATTGTTGAGAATTACAAACCATAATTCTATTCCATCGAGAATAATCAATTTGCAGAAAGAAAAATAAACATTAAAGAACATCCAAATTTTGTAGAGGTTCATTTCAATATGAGACTACGCCATCTTCCGTCACTACAGTATTATATAATCACTATAATGAAAGTAGCTAATCTTGCACCTATCTTCTCTAACCTCTATTTCTTTCTTCTATGATGGTTATCAAAAGCCTAATGATTGCTCTCTATTTATAAAACTAATTAAGGAAAAAATCGAAATTTACAAGAACACAAATTTCAAAAACGAATTTTATATGTATACAAAATTCTAAAATGTCCTTAACAAAATTTTGTTTTCGCGGGCTCCCCAACCGCACCCCAAGAGATCAACCTCTTACTCCGCATCACAGAAGTGAATTCACGACTAGCTTCACGAAGTGAGAATTATTAGACTCCACAACTTAACAAATATAAATGCTCCTTTCTAGTTAAGACAATTTATGCTATGAAATTAAAAAATAAATAAATAAATAAAATTGCACAATTGCCATCATTGTCATCTCCATGATGTTTTATGATAGAATAATGTGATTTGACTACTCACTGTGACGCCCCGACTTTTAATTATATTTTCATATGGAGAAAAATCAATATTGATTGTTTTAAAAATGAGATAGCCCATGTCTAGCATTGTTGTCACATTAAGGTCTAAAGGTTAATATGATAAGTTAACCCATTTAGTTGCAAAAAAAAAATGATTTATTGTCTTAGTTATGTAAATTTATCGTAACTTTTATCTAGGGTCGATTATTTAAAGATTATAGAAAATTTATAAAATATATTAATATTATACTTGTTATGTAGCTGGTACTAAATAGAATAAATTGGGCTCAAGAAAAATTGATTTTAAACTAGGTATATCCGATTAATTCCAGTAAAAAGAAAAGTGTTATATTTCAATATATATATATATATATAATGATTTTTCTAAAAATACGTGATATATGATTGTGAGGGAAACATGTATGTTTAACTAAACCTAAATATCCTCACTTCAGTACAGGCACTTTGGAATTTGAAATGGTTTTATAATTTAATATATATACATTAAATATAAATCATTCATTTAATTTAGATAATGAATAATTAATAAATTTTGTTTTGAATTTGACGACCAACCGTCAAAGTGATGAGACGTGGTCACGTGGTTGATGGAAATAAATATTATATTAACTTACAAGTTGAATATTCAAACTTGACTTTTGACTTTTCAGTGATAGATAATAATACAAGTGGTTACATTTATATATCATATGAAAGAAAAAAATTCTCATTTTATCGCACAAAAACTATTACCCTCACGTTTACACACACTGACACACATTTTCTAAAAAAAAAGAGTATCATTTTATTTTGCGAAGCCATATTTCAGAAATTTCTTTGAAGGTAAGAATACATGGTGCAAGTGGTAAATTCTTATCACTGATATTTATGTAAATTTGGCATAAAATACTATAAGGTCTTCGGGTCGAATTATATGTTAAATCCTTTGGGATGGACCGTCAAGTCAAAGAAAAGAAGTTAAATCCTATGGGATGGACCTTTGGGTCAATA
>NW_019231200.1:0-2938 GCF_002742605.1 Olea europaea var. sylvestris
GTTGATCGGAAATAAAAATCGCGCCGTGGGCAATTTCGTCATTTTTCACGACTGTGTCGAAATGGGCAAAAATTTGACAGGTAAATCGGAAACAAAAGCCGCGCCGGGTCAATTTCGTCTTTTTTCGCGACTGTGTCAGAATGGGCTTAAATTTGGCAGGTTGATCGGAAACAAAAATCACGCCGGGGGCAATTTCGTCATTTTTCAAGACTGTGCCGAAATGGGCTAAAATTTGACTTGTTGATCGAAAACAAAAATAGCGCCGGGGGCAATTTCGTCATTTTACGCGACTGTGTCGTAATGGGCTTAAATTTGGCAGGTTGATCGGAAATAAGAATCGCGCCGGGGGCAATTTCGTCATTTTTCACGACTGTGTCGAAATGGACTTAAATTTGACAGGTAGATCGGAAACAAAAACCGCGCCGGGTCAATTTCGTCTTTTTTTGCGACTGTGTCTGAATGGGCTTAAATTTGGCAGGTTGATCGGAAATAAAAATCGCTCCGGGGGCAATTTCGTCATTTTTCGCGACTGCGCCGAGATGGGCTAAAATTTGACTGGTTGATCGGGAAAAAAAATAGCGCCGTGGGCAATTTCGTCATTTTACGCGACTGTGTCGGAATGGGCTTAAATTTGGCAGGTTAATCGGAAATAAAAACCGCGCCGAGGGCAATTTCGTCATTTTTCACGAATGTGCCGAAATGGGCTAAAATTTGACTGCTTGATCGGAAACAAAACCGCGCCGGGTCAATTTCGTATTTTTTCGCGACTGTGTCGGAATTGGTTTAAATTTGGCAGGTTGATCGGAAATAAAAATCCCGCTGGGGGCAAATTCGTCATTTTTCGCTACTGTGTCGAAATGGGCTAAAATTTGACTGGTTGATCGGAAACCAAAAAGCGCCGGGGCAATTTCGTCTTTTTTCGCGACTGTGTCGGAATGGGCTTAAATTTGGCAGGTTTATCGGAAATAAAAATCGCGCCGGGGGCAATTTCGTCATTTTTCACGACTGTGTCCAAATGGGCTTAAATTTGACAGGTAGATCGGAAACAAAAATCGCGCCGGGTCAATTTCGTCTTTTTCCGTGACTGTGTCGGAATGGGCTTAAATTTGGCAGGTTGATCGAAAATAAAAATCGCGCCGGGGACAATTTCGTCATTTTTCGCGACTGTACCGAAATGGGCTAAAATTTGACTGGTTGATCGGAAAAAAAAATCGCGCCGGGGGCAATTTCGTCATTTTTCGCGACTGTGCCGAAATGGGCTAAAATTTGACTGGTTGATCGGAAAAAAAAATCGCGCCGGGGGCAATTTCGTCATTTTTCGCGACTGTGCCGAAATGGGCTAAAATTTTTACTGGTTGATCGGAAATAAAAGTCGCGCCGAGGGCAATTTCATTATTTTACTCGACTGTGTCTGAATGGGCTTAAATTTGGCAGGTTGATCGGAAATAAAAATCGCGCCGGGGGCAATTTCGTCAATTTTCACGACTGTGTCAAAACGGGCTAAAATTCGACAGATAGATCGGAAAAAAAAATCGCGACGGGTCAATTTCGTCTTTTTTCGCGACTGTGTCGGAATGGGCTTAAATTTGGCAGGTTGATCGGAAACAAAAATCGCGCCGGGGGCAATTACTTCATTTTTCGCGACTGTGCCGAAATGGGCTAAAATTTGACTGGTTGATCGGAAACAAAAATAGCCCCGAGGGCAATTTCGTCATTTTACGCGACTGTGTCGGAATAGACTTAAATTTGGCAGGTTGATCGGAAATAAAAATCGCACCGGGGGCAATTTCGTCATTTTTCACGACTGTGTCGAAATGGGCTAAAATTTGACAGGTAGATCGGAAACAAAAACCACGCCGGGTCAATTTCGTCTTTTTTCGTGACCGTGCCGGAATGAGTTTAAATTTAGCAGGTTGATCGGAAATAAAAATCGCGCCGGGGGCAATTTAGTCATTTTTCGCGACTGTGTCGAAATGGGCTAAAATTTGACTGGTTGATCGGAAATAAAAATCGCGCCGAGGGCAATTTTGTCATTTTACGCGACTGTGTCTGAATGGGCTTCAATTTGGCAGGTTGATCGGAAATAAAAATCGCGCCGGGGGCAAATTCGTCATTTTTCACTACAGTGTCGAAACGGGCTAAAATTTGACAGATAGATCGGAAACAAAAACCGCGCCGGGTCAATTTCATCTTTTTTCGCGACTGTGTTGGAATGGGCTTAAATTTGGCAGGTTGATCGGAAATAAAAATCATGCAGGGGGCAATTTCGTCATTTTTCGCGATTGTGTTCAAGTGGGCTAAAATTTGACAGGTTGATCGGAAATAAAAATCGCGCCGTGGGCAATTTCGTCATTTTTCACGACTGTGTCGAAATGGGCAAAAATTTGACAGGCAGATCGGAAACAAAAACCGCGCCGGGTCAATTCGTCTTTTTTCAAGACTGTGTCTGAATGGGCTTAAATTTGGCAGGTTGATCCGAAATAAAAATCGCTCCGGGGGTAATTTCGTCATTTTTCGCGACTGTGCCGAGATGGGCTAAAATTTGACTGGTTGATCGGAAAAAAAAATAGCGCCGTAGGCAATTTCGTCATTTTACGCGACTGTGTCGGAATGGGCTTAAATATGGCAGGTTAATCGGAAATAAAAACCGCGCCGAGGGCAATTTCATCATTTTTCGCGAATGTGCCGAAATGGGCTAAAATTTGACAGGTAGATCGGAAAATAAAACCGCGCCGGGTCAATTTCGTCTTTTTTCGCGACTGTGTCTGATTGGGCTTAAATTTGGCAGGTTGATCGGAAATAAAAATCGCTCCGGGGGCAATTTCGTCATTTTTCGCGACTGTGCCGAGATGAGTTAAAATTTGACTGGTTGATCGGAAACAAAACCGCGCCGGGTCAATTTCGTCTTTTTTCGCGACTGTGTCGGAATGGGTTTAAA
>NW_019231201.1:0-2841 GCF_002742605.1 Olea europaea var. sylvestris
ATGTTTGTAATTAATTAAAGTAATTACTTTTATCAATTGCAAATCCAACATATTAATTTGTATTCTTTATTTTGTCGAATAGCCTAATAGTCGGTAATCGTTCTACTCGTCTATTTGTTTTACAAACTTGAATTTATAGTTTCATTGTACAAATTAGACAAGATTGCATCGATCGTTTGTTTTACTAAACAAGTCATTATTGCTAACGAAACTATAATAGCTGTGCTTTTGTTTATAAAAAAAATAAATTAATTAATATTTGACTTCAATTACATATTTTATTTTGGAGGATATAAAAGACTAAAACGCTAATTTCCCCCCTAAAAACAGTTAAACTCGATTTAATTTTACTAATTGCTATTTTAATTTTGCCCAAATTTATGAAATAAAAGAGTCCCGTCATGTTTAACATTGAAAATGAAATATTTCAATAAGGTCATATAATTCCATTTTTCAAAATGTCCTTGATTACAGTTAGGAAAGGAATTATATTGTAATTAGGATTTCATAGACGAAATTAGATAAAACATATAGTATTAAAGATAAAAATAAAAAAACATATTTGATGCCTTAAATTAAGGCAACTTACAAAATACCCTTAAAATTATGAGTTTTTTGAAAAATTATATGAAAAGTTTTTTGGAATTAAAAAATACTGTGTAACATTAAAAAGTGTCTCTTTTTTTTTATAGAAATTATGTTCTCTTTTTAATAAAAAAAAGTGACACGATGTCACTTTTAAAAGTTAAGTAGCACTTTTTTAAAAAGTGACATACTTTTAACTAAAAAGTGATATATGCCGCTAAAAAGAGTTATAGAAATTAAGAAGGTGATTGAAAAAAATGATAGAAATTCAATAAAAAAAAAAGTAATGAATTCAAAAAAGTGACACAAATAAAAAAAAATGGCAAACTCAAAAAAGTGAAGAAAAAAACTAAAAAAAAAAGTGACACAAAATAAAAATAAAAATAAAAATAAAAAAAAGAAGGAAAAAGTTACAAATCATATCCCACAATTTTCAATATAGCCAAATTATCCAATAAATTCACAATTGATAAAACGAACATTGGTAGTTAAATCACAAGCACATCAATGACAATATGAACACAAGAATTTACAAGTTGGAAGTGATGAAAATTCAAAAAAGTTTTACAACACTAAAAAAGTGAAACAATCCAAAATGTGACAGAATATTTTACATCTGTTGGATGTATTTTTTCAGTCGTTAAGTCATTGTGTTTCTTGATGAACTCGAACACGTGTTCCCAACGTCCTCCGCTGTAGCCTTTATTTTCCCTCTCTTTCTGTAAAATATTTAAGTACATCATTTTGTATATTAATTTTCCAACTCTCTTTATCTCACATAGAGAGAGACATATTGATGCTGTCGCATACTTACTTTTATCCGTTTGAACTAAACCCATAAGCACGGATAGGCAGCCGTGATGAAATGTTGAAACACACACCAACAAAATCACCCTTCACAAAAACTTAGCTACTTAACACAGCAAAAAATGTACATCCTCACTTTACCAAAACTGACCAAAATGCTGCTCCTCCTGCTCTTCCTTCATGCATTCTTTCTTTCTCCTATTTCTTCCTCAAATCTGGTAAGTGATAGAGCAGCACTTTTGGCCCTTCGCATAAAAAAGATCTCTAGCACAAAGTATAAATGAGGCAGCCAGAGTGTACAAAAATAAATTATTTCGATTTCAGGAACTCAGCCTTAAGCAAAGGGAAGAAGCCAATGCAGGAAGTCAAAACAAGACGAAAAAATCAGATGATGTAGAATTGCAAATTTCTAGCCCCACACTTCTTTCGCGTACCACAAGCTGGATTGGCCCAATGCCGATTCAAGGAGTTTTGACACACAATACAAGCACATCAATGGATTTCCATGCCTCTCTTCCAAAATCTCCAACAGGGTCTAGCAACCTTTTAGCCCCCACTACACCAAAGGAGGTAAATTCTCCATCAAAAATTCCCAGCCGAAAAAACCACAGTGCCTGTTATTTTTTCACAATCCACGGCTTGAAGAAAACCACAGCCTATCGAGAAAAAACTCAAAAGCACCCTTTTCTTCAGATGTGAGAATTGCTTTCCAATTCAATATCATTACCATCTTTTTCTTGAATAAATTTTTCACTTTCTCGCCATTAATTGGAGAGAGATGAGTGCATAGAATTTGATCATATAAAGTGGTGGCTCCTAATTCTTTGCATTGAAAATCTGATGAAAGATAGATTGGGGATCTTGGAGGGGTATTGGGGGGTTTATAACGTATTAATTACGTTCTTAAATGACTTAATTAGTTATTAGGGTATTTATCAAATTAATTAGCGTATTGCGCTAATTTCCCCTTAAATTAAACTCAAGATTAACGAAGAAAAGTTATTTGAATCTTCTTTATTATAGTATAGAATATTGTATACTATATACAATACCTTCTACCATAATATAAATTCTTTATACAAGTTTTTGAGCACGCAGAAAATATTCCTGGTGAATCATGATAAAAGATGTTCCATCAATGTGTATTTTTGAGAATTGTACTATATCGAAGTCGTATGTAACAATCAAATTAGATGCTCCGACTTGCATTGAATGTCGAACAACTTATTGTAGATAAATAATGTCTATATATAAGACAAGATTGTTGGCTACTCAATCAAACAATAACAAAACATAACTCAACTCTAGATTTTAAGTCTGTTTTCGTGCTGTTGACACATAAAAATTCAGTCCAAATCGAACGGCGCAAGGAGTAAAGCCCAATTGGAGGATCCCCAAATCAGATAGCCTAAAGAACGAAATCCAATCGAACAAATCAAGGTGAAGGCC
>NW_019231201.1:21996-24934 GCF_002742605.1 Olea europaea var. sylvestris
TTCTTTTTTTGTAATCCCTGGTTTCAAACTCCAATTTATTTATTTATTTTATATTACTTAATATCTTTTTATATCGCTGTTGCAATCACAATTAATACTAATTAGTTGGCTGATTATTTAATAACAGATTGACAATCATTTTCTCGAATTTAAACGTCTTTTCAATCTTCAATAAGCTAATAAATTTGCAAGTTGTAAATCTTGAGAAGACAAATTGAAATTGAAATTGAAATTAAGATTAAATAATATTTCTCTAAAAAATATGTAGACGTTAATTTATTGTTTATTTGTTTAACTTTATTAATCTAAAGCTAAGATTTAATGTTTCTTTGGGAGAGATTTTTCCAAGCGAAAAATGATATTTTTGAAAACGTATATTTAAAGAGTACGAAAATATTATGGATGTGGTCGAAATTTTTTTTTTTTGAAAAATTATTTTTCATGTTTTTCAATAAATTTTTCATACTTGTTAATTACACATTCTTAAATATATAAATAAATATATAATCGCTACCACACAAGCTCTTAGTTTGTGGTTAACTAGTTAGACTTTCTGAATTCTATTAAAAAAATTGTTTTTTATAATTTGTATTAAAATAAACCGCTTTCGAGGGACATTGTTACGAGTATAACAACCCGAAGAGGGCTACTTTTAGTTAAAAAAAATTGTTTTGTTAAGAAGAATAAATTGTCGTAAAAGTCAATTTAATGTGCTTGTTTGGATTTCTTAGTCTTCAAAATTTTATTGAAACGGGACCCAAACAATTAAATGTTTTTGTGCAAATAGTCTTGCTGAACTATGAATGATAATGAAACATTGTCCTCTAGCACATAGACCACTGGTTCCATCAAAATCAAACTTGCTGTCGCTAGGACCAGCAGCTTGGCCCGGCAGGATTTTATATATTTCCTAGCCGCTAAAAAACAAAACAAGTTGTCCACCATTTTCATTATGCCTTTTAGGGTTGTCGATCTTATCCATCAATAGATATTAGGGGTGGGAATGGGAGGAATTTGATCAAAGTTCGGGTCCAATTCAATCATCGATCCAATATTTTAGGTAGGATGCAATTTCAACCTCAAAACAATTTCTACATTAACAAGAAATCGACCCAAGTCACCCAACCCCTCCGAGCCGGTTAGGGTTGTCGATTTCAAAAGTATTTTACCCTTCAATCTTAATACTTAAAAAAATAAAATAAAATCAAGCCTAAACTGAGGTTTTTTGAGTTGGAATTTTCCAACCCAAAAATCGACACACGTCCTTTTGAACCCGACACAAATCACTATATTATTTATTTTTTTGTTCTTTTCTTTTTGTTTTATTTAAAGAGAATAATATAATCATCATTTCACAAAAAATTATTGAGAAAATGGAAGAAAATGTTGTAATCCACGCTGAAAAAGCCATTTTGGACGGATTCATCCAAAATGAAAAGATATGGGATATTCTGCAATTGGGTAAAGGTCAGGGGGTTTTGTGCCATTGACCCTAATTGAAAATGTTATGTTGTCCTATAAAAAATATATAGTAAATAACAAAGTCATCCGCTAATATTTATGACGATAACATAAATACTTTCACCCTTTTTAAAATTACAGAAACCTGTGAATTTTCCGTTTTATGCTTCTACCCATGATTATATTTGCTTCATTAATTTTAATTTAGAAAAAAAAAATAAGTTATAAGTTATTTAAATTTTACAAAAAATATTATTTTTATCTTTTTAATGTAGAGTGATTTCATCTCAATCATATTTTGGTGAATATTGATTTCTCATTTGTAAAATGCGAACAAAATAAAATTGATCTAAAATATTTGCTACATAAAATGAACTAAAATGTAATCCAAGCTATGAACTTTTGATGTCAATTTTTTTGCATGTAGTCAGATAATATTACTTTAGTTTTCAAATATTAATTTTGTATAAATGTCAAGTCAATGGTTATAATTCGGCTTGGCTGGCTCGCTCGCCAATCGACCCATAAAAATTTGTGGCTTAAGCTACTTCTTTTTTAGACGAGTCAAGACTTGAGCGAGCTCACATTTTGGTCAAGTAGGCCTATCGTAGCCCATCTACCTAGGCCCATAGGCTCGATGACTGATGACATGCCGACTAGTTCAAAAAGCTCACAAGCCAACTTGTGTACTAGCTCACCAAATTCAAGCCCAAATTTGTCGTAATATATATATTTTTTAAATAAGTTTTTTGTTGTAATTTTGTAACATTGTAATTTGAAGTTTTCACACAGATAACATATTTGGTTTAAGGTTTTATTTTTAAAATTTTTCTGTAACTTTCAAATTTAAATGATAAAAATAAAAATCAACAAGATGAAGCCCCATTTTGGGCAACGAGCTCTACTTGTGGGCCCTAAATCCGAAGCTCATATAGGAAAGGAGTTGAGCCAAGCTTAGAGTTTGGTCTCACTAGGCTCAGACTGTCACATCTTTATCAAGATTACAACAAAATGATGTAAGATAATCCTATTATTATTCACTATATAGAAAGCAAGGTTATTTGAAGTCGTTCTTATTTATTACATAATTCTTATTACAAGAATTTCACAAATGCTTCCGCACTAAATTGGAATGAAAGCAAGGAAACTATCTAGATCTAATGGTTGATGATGGTCCTTGTGGCGGGTGAACTCTCAACAACAAATAGAGATTTAAAAAAAATGAACAGATACTAGAATTTGATTATGGTCCTTGTTTAGTATATAATTCTTATCATAAGAATTTAGCGAACGCTTCATCACAAAATTAGATAAAATACTATTAAATAAAGCAAGATAAAATATTTAATGATTTTTAACGAACTCATTAAATTATTCTAAAAATATTTATTTATGTGGACCTGATAATTGTTTATCAATCATATTCGTAAAAATAAGATAAAAAATAAAAACCTCATTTTATATATATATATATATA
>NW_019231202.1:0-2938 GCF_002742605.1 Olea europaea var. sylvestris
TACTTGTCTAATTCTATTGGAGTCGAGCCAATGTAAAGTGGTTTTTAATTTCATGATAACTTCGGGTTTGTTCATTTTTGGCGAATTGCTAGTCTAATTCGATAGGAATCGAACCAATGAAAAATGATTTTCCATTTCATGATACCTTCGGGTTTGTTCATTTTTGGCGAATTGGTCGTCTAATTCGACTGGGATCGAGCTAATGAAATGTGGCTTTTGATTTCTTGATAACTTCGAGTTTATTCATTTTTGGTGAATTACTTGTCTAATTCTATTGGAATCGAGCCAACGAAAAGTGGTTTTTGATATCATGACAACTTTGGGTTTTTTCATTTTTGACTAGCTGCTAGTCAAATTCGATTGGAATCGTGCCAATGAAAAGTGGTTTTTGATTTCATGATAACTTCGAGTTTGTTCATTTTTGGCGAATTGCTAGTCTAATTAGATTGGAATCGAGCCAATGAAAAGTTGCTTCTGATTTCAAAATAACTTTGGGTTTGTTGATTTTTGAGGAATTGCGACTCTAATTCGATTGGAATCGAGGTAATGAAACGTGGCTTTTGATTTCATGATAACTTCGGGTTTGTTCGTTTTTGACGAATTGCTGGTCTAATGAGATTGGAATCGAGCCAATGAAAAATGATTTTCCATTTCGTGATAGCTTCGGGTTTTTTCATTTTTGGCGAATTGCTCGTCTAATTCGGCTGGAATCGAGCCAATGAAATGTGGCTTTTGATTTCATGATAACTTCGAGTTTGTTCATTTTTGGCATATTACTTGTCTAATTCTATTGGAGTCGAGCCAATGTAAAGTGGTTTTTAATTTCATGATAACTTCTAGTTTGTTCATTTTTGGCAAAATGCTAGTCTAATTCGATTGGAATTGAGCCAATGAAATGTGGCTTTTGATTTCATGATAACTTTAGCTTTGTTCGTTTTTGGAAATGCTAGTCTAATTCGATTGGAATCGAGCCAATTAAATGTGACTTTTGATTTCATGATAACTTCGGGTTTCTTAGTTTTTGGCGAATTGCTAGTCTAACTCGATTGGAATCGAGCCAATGAAAAGTGATTTTTTATTTCATGATAACTTTGGGTATGTTCATTTTTGGCAACTGCTAGTCTAATTCGATTGGAATCGAGCCAATGAAAAGTGGTTTTTGATATCATGACAACTTCGGGTTTGATCATTTTTTGCGAATTGCTAGTCTAACTCGATTGGAATCGAGCCAATGAAAAGCGATTTTTTATTTCATGATAACTTCGGGTATGTTCATTTTTATCAAATTGCTAGTCTAATTCGATTAGAATTGAGCCAATGAAAAGTGGTTTTGATATCATGACAACTTCGGGTTTTTTCATTTTTGATGAGTTGCTAGTCTAATTCGATTGGAATCGTGCCAATGAAAAGTGGTTTTTGATTTCATGATAACTTTGAGTTTGTTCGTTTTTGGCGAATTGATAGTCTAATTCGATTGGAATCGAGCTAATGAAAAGTTGCTTTTGATTTCATGATAACTTCGGGTTTGTTCATTTTTTACGAATTGCGAGTCTAATTTGATTGGAATAGAGGCAATGAAACGTGGCTTTTGATTTCACGATAACTTCGGGTTTGTTTATTTTTGGCGAATTGCTAGTCCAATTCGATTGGAATCGAGCGAATGGAAACTGGCTTTTGATGATTTCATGATAACTGCGGTTTTTTCTTTTTTGGCGAATTGCTAGTCGAATTCTATTGGAATCGAGCCAATGAAATGTGACTTTTGATTTCATGATAACTTCGGGTTTCTTCGTTTTTCGGGAATTGCTAGTCTAACTCGATTGGAATCGAGCCAATGGAAAGTGATTTTTTATTTCATGATAACTTCGGGTATGTTCATTTTTTGCCAAATTGCTAGTCTAATTCGATTGGAATCGAGCCATTGAAAAGTGGTTTTTGATATCATGACAACTTCGGGTTTCTTCGTTTTTGGCGAATTTCTAGTCTAACTCGATTGGATTCGAGCCAATGAAAAGTGATTTTTTATTTCATGATAACTTCGGGTATGTTCATTTTTGGCAAAATGCTAGTTTAATTCGATTGGAATCGAGCCAATGAAAAGTGGTTTTTGATATCATGAAAACTTCGGGTTTCTTCGTTTTTGCCGAATTGTTAGTCTAACTCGATTGGATTCGAGCCAATGAAAAGTGATTTTTGATTTCATGAGAACTTTGAGTTTGTTCGTTTTTGGCGAATTGATAGTCTAATTCGATTGGAATCGAGCAAATGAAAAGTTGCTTTTGATTTCATGATAACTTCGGGTTTGTTCCTTTTTTACGAATTGCGAGTCTAATTTGATTGGAATAGAGGCAATGAAACGTGGCTTTTGATTTCACGATAACTTCGGGTTTGTTTATTTTTGGCGAATTGCTAGTCCAATTCGATTGGAATCGAGCGAATGGAAACTGGCTTTTGATGATTTCATGATAACTGCGGTTTTTTCTTTTTTGGCGAATTGCTAGTCGAATTCTATTGGAATCGAGCCAATGAAATGTGACTTTTGATTTCATGATAACTTCGGGTTTCTTCGTTTTTCGGGAATTGCTAGTCTAACTCGATTGGAATCGAGCCAATGGAAAGTGATTTTTTATTTCATGATAACTTCGGGTATGTTCATTTTTTGCCAAATTGCTAGTCTAATTCGATTGGAATCGAGCCAATGAAAAGTGGTTTTTGATATCATGAAAACTTCGGGTTTCTTCATTTTTGGCGAATTGCTAGTCTAACTCGATTGGATTCGAGCCAATGAAAAGTGATTTTTTATTTCATTATAACTTCGGGTATGTTCATTTTTGGCAAAATGCTAGCTTAATTCAATTGGAATCGAGCCAATGAAAAGTGGTTTTTGATATCATGAAAACTTCGGGTTTCTTCGTTTTTGCCGAATTGCTAGTCTAAC
>NW_019231203.1:0-2938 GCF_002742605.1 Olea europaea var. sylvestris
TGACCAACTATTTGGCTGATTTATGACTAAAAATTAGGTGTGTAACTAAAAAATAGTTTGTGACCAGTGACTTATATGACTCATAGATAAAATGTGACCTATAATTTGAATGATCCTTCACTTCGAAATAATATGTAACCTACAAAATGTTTGATTTGTGACCACACGAAATAATCTGTCATCATTTAATTTGACAATACGTGACTAGTAAATAGATCCGTGACATATAATTATGAATCTGTGACAATTAATTGTGTAATTATTTTTATTTAATAAATATTTTTAATTAATTAAATATATACCTTATTTTTGAATTTTCAAACTATTAACTTGGTTTTTGAATTGGGCTAAAGATGACATCTGAAATGTGAATTTTTCCCTTTCAATTTTCCAACTCAACACAACTCAATTGAACTTAAAAAATGGGTTGGGTTGGTCGGGTTGAGCGGTTTAGATTGGGTTATGCCCTGCCCTTGATACATCTCTCGTGTATAAAAAAATTACACCAATCTCCACGATTTCTAATTTTGAGTAGCACATACATCTTAAATATTTTATGGGTCATATATATTCCAAAATAATTTTTATATACCTAAAATGCCCCTATGCAGAAAAAGATGAAAACTTTTAACTGTAATTAATTTTTTCAAATAAACTATAAGAATATAAATTAACACAGTATATATAAAGCTCGTTCGACAAAGTTTAAACTTAAATCATAAAAGTTTAATTATTTTATTTAGAAGTATTGCTAGTGTTTTGTATATACATTTTCAGATGGATTATATAACTAGAATAAAATATCAAATGACAATTTGGGATATTGTGATGTTATTTGGAAATATTATAATGATCAATAATCACCCTTAGGGTGTATTTGTGCCACTTTAATTTTGAAAAATGTATTATGAAATAGTAGTGATTGAGGATGTGTGGTTAAAAAAAGAAGATTTTTTTGTTTGCATGTAATATTATTTTAATGAAAAATGTATGATTGAAAATGAGTACTGTAGAAAAAATAATGTGGTAAAATGTAAAATAATAAATGACAAAAATTGGCTAATATAACATTTTATATAAAACACGATTATTATTTAGACCCTATTTGGTAAGGATTAAAATTTATGTTTTAATTTAAATCAAAGTTAACAATTAATTTTAATAATATCTTTCATGAGATTCATAACTTTTCAACCACACATTTCATCAGCTTTTATTAAAATCTGCGAAAACTCTTATTTTAATTCCTACCAAACCAAGGCTTAATAATAATTTTTAAACGTATATAATGTTTTAATGAACTAACTCACTCCTTTTAGCTAAATTTTATTTGATTTGTTAGAACTATATTTTTATATTTAACAACTTGTTTTAGTTTATAAACATTATAATTAATAAGTTTGCATGTGTACTTTTATAATTTAAATCTTGTTTTAGTTTATAAATTTGAATTTCATTTACAAGCTTGGATCTGTTAATATTTGAACTATGTATACATAATAAATATAATTAATTTAAAAGACTTTAATCATTTATTAACAAAAATTTCAACAAAATTTAAGTTTAAATTTTCACTAACTTGCATGTCGAGAATTGTGTATCCTTAAAGCTTTTAAGTATTAATTTATAATTAAAGGGAATAAATTAAATTGCAACGAGCAGTGAAAATTTTTTATTCAAAAGAATACTCTAAGTATATCATCCTCATTTTAAATGATATTGAGCATGCTTGAGCCCCATTTTTATTGTAAGAATGTGTTTTGGAATAATAGACTAATAGAGAATGTGTGGTTAAAAAATAAGAAAGACTTTTAGGATTACGTTATTTTATTGAAGAATGCATAATTGAAAAGAAGAGAAAAAATAAATTTTGAAAATAATAGGATCAAACAATGGCATAGTTCAAAAAGTGTTCAGGCATGTATGTGATACTTTAAATTAAGAGGATGTTCTTAATTGAGATTTTGATGAATTTTAAAAAATTGTAAATTCAAACAAATTTCGTTGATTTTGAATAGATTTCCACAAAATTCATAAGAATCTCATTATAATTGATGAAATTTCAAAGAGTTTATTATATGTATTTTTAAGTTTAAAATTTATCAAAATCTTTTAAAATACATCTAATAATGAAATTCTTATAAATATATGAGTTATTGAGGATACTGATGAAATCCATTAAAATCTCATTTAGTTTAAAATTCATCAAAATCTTTTAAAATCCATTTATTAATGAAATTTTTATAAATATATGAGTTATTGACGATACTAACGAACATTGAAATCATTAAAAATCTTAATTGAGAATACATAAATTTAGCAGGATTATTAAAATCCATCAAAACCTCAATTGATGGCACCATCGTAAATATAAGGACTAGTATAATTTTTTAAAATTTGAGAAATATCTCTAATATAATCATAATAATATTTAGAGCCTGTTTGGTACCCATTTTTTTTGAAAATGCATTTTTCTCTCTTTTCTTTTCAACCACACATTTTTTATTAAAATAATATTACACGTAAATAAAAAATTTTTTCTTATTTTTCAACCACACATTTTCCATCAATTTACTATTCAAAAATACATTTTTATATAAAAATATCAACCAAACACCCTCTTAAGAATTTTCTTTGATAATGTTTCTTGTTATTAAAAATTATTCTCTAGTAGGCCCACAAGCCCATAAAGTCAATAAGAAACTCACGGATTACAATTTACAACTATTATTTGACCTACCATAGTTTGCATTTTGCAAAAATACCCTTCTCCTAATCTTAACCTTAAGTTTGAACTATTTATTAACCTAAACTAATTGCGTTTTACAAAATACCATCGTTCCAACCCTATACCAACCCAATACCTAAGATAATAAAACCTTGATTTACAAGTATTACACGGCCTAGCATAGAAACTGTCTTTTACGAACATAACCTC
>NW_019231204.1:0-2938 GCF_002742605.1 Olea europaea var. sylvestris
ATGAGCTAAAACAGCTGTATAATCAGAGACAAACAAGAAATCTACGCTATTTACCTTTCAACAACAGAAATGAAAATAAAAAAGGTAACATCATTAAAAATTCAAGATCATAACTCACCAAACATGAATGGTTGAAGACGTGGGCTTTTTTCTAACCCAAGCGATCCACTAGAACCACTTCATCTTTTGCCACAATTCCTGGCTTGCCTCGTAAAATAAAATAAAATCCTTAATCTTTCGACAACGATTAAAATGGAATGATAATATCCTTCGAAAAAAATCGAAGTAAAACCACACAGTAAAATCAAACCAACATACATTCACTTTATAGCAAAAATCTATATTTACTTACCAAAATCCTTGTTTCAATAATTATTTCGATTGTTCTATGATGGAAGCTTCAAACCTATGTAAAAGAAAAATAAAATAGAGGGTTGGAACTTCTAGAATGTCGAACACTTAGAAGACGAAATTAAACTCCATATAGACAAAATATTTGGAAAACGAAATAAAAGAAAAGAAAAGAAGAAATGAATAGAAGAAAGGGGAGAATGAAGGAAAGAAGCATGAGATGTTGCTTTGAAAAATGGCGGAAGACAGGGAAAAATGACTGATATGGACCGTTGCGTGAAGAAGATGTGTGATGGAAATAAAGAAGACCAAAAAAAAGAAAAAAAAAGTGATTTTGCATTTTGTACAGTAATATGAGATTCATTTACTATTGAATGAACAATGCTATCTCCTTCCCATTTTTAAGAGAAGTTAGATATACAATTCAAGCCCAAGCAGCCCACTTTTATTTTGTATCCCACCTCTTTCCTTTGTTTTGACTCCAATGCCCAATTTAATTAATTTTAAATTGAGGTCCAATTAATAACTTATTTTCTCCAAGTCATCAAACTTGTAAGTTAATGCAATGTAGTCCTTGAGTTCGTCAATTGTGCAATCAACATTCTCTTCAATTTTCCAAGTGTTGAATTTGATCTTCAATATTGCATCGAATAACCAATTTATTCTCCATCCTTTCCAATTGCTTCAAATGGGTTCGTCACTAAAAACAAAAATAAAATTAACCCAAGTTAAATAAAAATTAATAAATTGACGACATAAAGCTTAATAAAATGGTCTAAATAAGTGCACAAATTGCACTCATCAACTATATATAGTAGTTTGAGGCCGAACAATAACAAGAGGCACAAAAAACTGAAAAACGGAATGAGATATTCTAAAATGCATCATAGTCTTACCTTATTACCTTATTATTAGAAAAAGGGGGAAGTGTTTTTCAGCAATAGTTCTTCTCTGCGACTTTCCCTTTGATTGGGACTTTTAGCACCATATTCTAAGATATCAAGGATGTGTAGCAGCCAAGGCCCTCATTCCAGTCGGCATTTACTGTAACTAAACCAAATGGAACGTATGGGGAGATAGAACAATGTCTAAATCAAGACAACCAATCAATAAAAATATGCTTCTCGGCGAAAACAATTTCATTTACAAACCTACTAGCAATCTCAAGTTCAAAATCGATCAATACCTCAATAATACTCCTATGCTCCAATCAAGGCAACAGAAGAAATATCCTTCACCCCCAATAAGTTCAAATTCAATAGCCACATCAGGTAGCTTCCATTGCTTCGATAGTCCAAAGTGCTCATCATTTAAAATTGTTACATAAACAAAATAGGCACCGTTCGCAAAATTTCTCTTCAACAATCTAAGTGGGATTTCGTAAGGAAAAAATAAGCTTTGTGAAGAGGTTTGTCTAGATTTAGAAACTTCATTAAACAAAGTTAGTTAGCAAAAATTAAACTTCTCTCTCTTTATTTATTGCCTCTTTTATTATTATTATTATTATTATTATTATTATTATTATTATTATTATTATTATTATATAAGTGGGATTTCGTAAGGAAAAAAAAGCTTTATGAAGAGGTTTGTCTAGATTTAGAAATTTTATTAAACAAAGTTAGTTAGCAAAAATTAAACTTTTCTCTTTATTTATTCCCTCTTTTATTATTATTATTATAGTAAATATACACTGATATGAAATTCGGGTTATAAACGGAACCTATTGGAGATGAAATATGAACTTAGTCATCTATTCATTGAGCATTAATTCTATTTATCTGCCTCGAATTTTGTGCATGAAAAGTTGCCCATACTACCTTTGATTTCCGTTAAAATGCAAAATCTCATAATGCTGGTTTAGGCTCAGGGACAGTCGCCAAATGCTCTTCGTGCTTGATCGCAGCAAACATAGAACAATTCTCAAAAGTGAATATTACACCCACACCTAAATTTCAATTTTCAACTTAAAAAATCAGATTATAACTATTTTTTTCGAAAATCAAGTTATGATTATTATTTTTTTAATTTAAAAACATGTATAACAACCCTTGATTTACAATTATACACACTCAAATCCCAAACCCTAAGAATCTCCCCTTAATTCACCATACCCACCCTCGATCACTCTCTCATATACGCGCAGTGCTCTTTCTCATCTTCATTCCCTTATTCGTCATCGATCAGCCCTTCTCATCCTTCGGCAATGAGAGCAGTATGCAAGAGCACCTCAAAAAGCGTTGCACACAGTTGATTTTCAAACTTAGTTTTAATCAATTGCGCGCTTGTCGAAGTTTTTGGGGGATTTTTGTTGGTGATTTGCAAATGATGATAGTGTTTGCAGTTGGTGGTACAGGTGGCGATGATGATGCTGGTGGCAATGGTACTAGTGGTGGTGGTACTGGCTGTGATGGTGAGGTAACGATGGTGGTCACAAATTGTGGTGCTGGAGGTGGTGGTAAGGTGGCGTGACGTTCAGTTAGTGCTGGTGAAGAGTGAAGGTGATTAATTATTTGGGTGATTATGACCAATAAAATGATTCATTTGTGATCGATAAAATATATAATTTATGATCAATAAATAATATGTG
>NW_019231205.1:0-2938 GCF_002742605.1 Olea europaea var. sylvestris
CCCAGCGCGATTTTTGTTTCCGATAAATGTGTCAAATTTTATCCCATTTCGACACCGTCGCGAAAAACGAAGAAATTGCCCCCAGCGAAATTTTTGTTTCCCATCAACCTGCCAAATTTCAGCCCATTCCGACACCGTCGCGAAAAATCACGAAATTGCCCTTGGTGCGATTTTTGTTTCCGATCAACCTGTCAAATTTTAGCCCCCTCCGACACAGTCGCGAAAAATAACGAAATTGACCCCGGGGAAATTTTTTTTCAGATTGACATGTCAAATTTGTGCCCATTCCGCCACCGTCGCGAAAAATGACTAAATTGCCTCCGGCGCGGTTTTTGTTTCCGATCAACCTGTCAAATTTTAGCCCATTCCGACACCGTGGCGAAAAATGACGAAAATGCCCCTGGAGCCATTTTTGTTTCCGACCAACCTGTTAAATTTTAGCCCATTCCGACACCGTCACGAAAAATGAGGAAATTGCCCCTGGCTCGATTTTTGTATACGATCAACCGGTCAAATTTTAGCCCATTCCGACACCGTCGCGAAAAATTGCGAAATTTCTCCCGGCGCCATTTTTGTTTCCGATCTACCTGTCAAATTTTAGCCCATTCCGACACCGTCCCGAAAAATGACGATATTGCCCCTGGCGCGATTTTTCTTTCCGATCAACCTGTCAAATTTTAGCCCATTCCGACCCCGTCCCGAAAAATGACGATATTGCCCCTGGCGCGATTTTTCTTTCCGATCAACCTGTCAAATTTTAGCCCATTCCGACATCGTCGCGAAAAATGACGAAATTGTCCCTGGCGCGGTTTTTGTTTCCGATCAACTTGTCAAATTTTAGCCCATTCCAACATCGTCGCGAAAAATGTCGAAATTGCCCCCTGGCGCGATTTTTTTTTCCGATCAACCTGTTAAATTTGAGCCCTTTCCGACACCGTCGCGAAAAATGACGAAATTGCCCCCAGCGCGATTTTAGTTTCCGATAAACGTGTCAAATTTTATCCCATTTCGACACCGTCGCGAAAAATGAAGAAATTGCCCCCGGCGAGATTTTTGTTTCCGATCAACCTGTCAAATTTTTGCCCATTCTGACACCGTCGCGAAAAATGACGAAATTGCCCCTTGCGCGGTTTTTGTTTCCGATCAACCCATCAAATTTTAGCCCATTCCGACACTGTCGTGAAACATGATGAAATTACTCCTGGCGAGGTTTTTGTTTCCGATCAACCTGTCGAATTTTAGCCCATTCCGACACCGTCGTCAAAAATGACAAAAATGAAGAAATTGCCCCCCGGCGCGATTTTTGTTTCCAATCAACCAGTCAAGTTTGAGCCCATTCCAACACTGTCACGAAAAATTACGAAATTGACAGTGGCGCGGTTTTTGTTTCCGATCAACCTGTCAAATTTCAGCCCATTCCGACACCGTCGTGAAAAATGACAAAATTGCCCCTGGCGCGATTTTTGTTTCCGATCAACCTGTCAAATTTTGGCCCATTCCGACACCGTCGCGAAAAATGGCGAAATTGCTCCCGGCGCGATTTTTGTTTCCGATCAACCTGTCAAATTTTAGCCCATTTCGAAACCGTCGCGAAAGGTGACGGAATTGCCCCCAGCACGATTTTTGTTTCCGATCTACCTTTCAAATTTTAGCCCATTCCGACACCGTCCCGAAAAATGACGATATTGCCCCTGGCGCGATTTTTGTTTCCGATCAACCTGTCAAATTTTAGCCCATTCCGACACCGTCGCGAAAAATGACGAAATTGCCCCGGCGCGGGTTTTTTTTCCGGTCAAACTGACAAAATTGAGCCCATTTCGACACCGTCGCGAAAAATGACGAGATTGCCCCCGGCGCGATTTTTGTTTCCGATCTACCTGTCAAATTTTAGCCCATTCCGACACCGTCGCGAAAAATGACGAAATTGCCCCGGCGCGGGTTTTTTTTCCGGTCAAACTGACAAAATTGAGCCCATTTCGACACCGTCGCGAAAAATGACGAGATTGCCCCCGGCGCGATTTTTGTTTCCGATCTACCTGTCAAATTTTAGCCCATTCCGACACCGTCGCGAAAAATGACGAAATTGCCCCGGCGCGGGTTTTTTTTCCGGTCAAACTGACAAAATTGAGCCCATTTCGACACCGTCGCGAAAAATGACGAGATTGCCCCCGGCGCGATTTTTGTTTCCGATCAACCTGTCAAATTTTAGCCCATTTCGACACCGTCGCGAAAAATGGCGAAATTGCTCCCGGCGCGATTTGTGTTTCCGATCAACCTGCCAAATTTTAGCCCATTTCGACACCGTCGCGAAAAATGACGGGATTGCCCCCGGCACTATTTTTGTTTCCGATCTACCTGTCAAATTTTAGCCCATTCCGACACCGTCGCGAAAAATGACGAAACTCGCCCCGGCGCGATTTTTGTTTCCGATCGACCTGTCAAATTTGAGCCCATTTCGACACCGTCGCGAAAAATGGCGAAATTGCTCCCGGCGCGATTTGTGTTTCCGATCAACCTACCAAATTTTAGCCCATTTCGACACCGGCGCGATTTTTGTTTCCGATCAGCCTGTCAAATTTTAGCCCATTTCGACACCGGCGCGATTTTTGTTTCCGATCAGCCTGTCAAATTTTAGCCCATTTCGACACCGGCGCGATTTTTGTTTCCGATCAACCTGTCAAATTTTAGCCCATTCCGACATTGTCGCGACAAATGACTAAATTGCCTCCGGCGCGATTTTTATTTCCGATCAACCTCTCAAATTTTAGCCCATTCCGACACCGTCGCGAAAAATGACGAAATCGCCCACGGTGCGATTTTTGTTTCCGATCAACCTGTCAAATTTTAGCCCATTTCGACACCGTCGCGAAAAATGACGAAATCGCCCCCGGCGCGATTTTTGTTTCCGATCAACCTGTCAAATTTTAGCCCATTTCGA
>NW_019231206.1:0-2937 GCF_002742605.1 Olea europaea var. sylvestris
ACAGTCGAGAAAAATTACGAAATTGCCGTCGGCGCGATTTTTATTTCCGATCAAACTGCCAAATTTCAGCCAATTTCGACACATTCGAGAAAAATGACGAAATTGCCCCCGACGCAGTTTTTGTATCCGATCAACCAGTCAAATTTTAGCCAATTCCGATACAGTCGCGAAATATGACGAAATTACACCCGGCGCGATTTTTGTTCCCGATCAACCTATCAAATTTGAGCCCATTCCGACACAGTCGAGAAAAATGACGAAATTGCCCCCGGCGCGATTTTTATTTTAGATCAAACTGCCAAATTTCGCCAATTCCGACACAGTCGCGAAAAATGACGAAATTACACCCGGCGCGATTTTTGTTCCCCGCTATAAATGACGAAATTGCCCCAGGCGCAACTTTGACTAAGATCAACCTGTCAAATTTCAGCACGTTCTGACACCGTCCCGAAAAATGACGAAATTGCCCCTGGCGCGACTTTTGTTTCCGATCAACCTATCAAATTTCAGCAAATTCCAACACAGTCGAGAAAAATGACGAAATTGCCCCCGGCGCGATTTTTGTTCCCTATCAACCCGTCAAATTTGAGCCCATTCCGACACAGTCGAGAAAAATGGCGAAATTGCCCCCGGTGCGATTTTTATTTCAGATCAAACTGCCAAATTTCAGCCAATTTCGACACAGTCAAGAAAAATGACGAAATTGCCCCCGGCGCGATTTTTGTTCCCGATCAACCTGTCAAATTTGAGGCCATTCCGACACAGTCGAGCAAAATTACGAAATTGCCCCCAATGCGATTTTTATTTCAGATCAAACTGCCAAATTTCAGCCAATTCCGACACAGTCGAGGAAAATGACGAAATAGCCCCCGGCGCGATTTTTGTTCCCTATCAACCTGTCAAATTTGAGCCCATTCCGACACAGTCGAGAAAAATGGCGAAATTGCCCCCGGTGCGATTTTTATTTCAGATCAAATTGCCATATTTCAGCCAATTCCGACACTGTCGAGGAAAATGACGAAATAGCCCCCGGCGCGGTTTTTGTTTCCAATCAACAAGTCAAATTTCAGCCAATTCTGACATAGTGGCGAAAAATGAAGAAATTACACCCGGTACGATTTTTGTTCCCGATAAACCTGTCAAATTTGAGACCATTCCGACACAGTCGAGGAAAATGACGAAATAGCCCCCGGCGCGGTTTTTGTTTCCAATCAACAAGTCAAATTTCAGCCAATTCTGACATAGTGGCGAAAAATGAAGAAATTACACCCGGTACGATTTTTGTTCCCGATAAACCTGTCAAATTTGAGACCATTCCGACACAGTCGAGGAAAATGACGAAATAGCCCCCGGCGCGGTTTTTGTTTCCAATCAACAAGTCAAATTTCAGCCAATTCTGACATAGTGGCGAAAAATGAAGAAATTACACCCGGTACGATTTTTGTTCCCGATAAACCTGTCAAATTTGAGTCCATTCCGACACAGTCGAGAAAAATGACGAAATTGCAGCCGGCGCGATTTTTATTTCCGATCAAATTGCAAAATTTCAGCCAATTTCGACACAGTCGAGAAAAATGACGAAGTTGCCCCCGGCACGGTTTTTGTTTCCGATCAACAAGTCAAATTTTAGCCAATTTCGACACAGTCGCGAAAAATAACGAAATTACACCCGACGCGATTTTTGTTCCCGATCAACCAGTCAAATTTGAGCTCATTCTGACACAGTCCCGAAAAATGACGAAATTGCTAGCTGCGCGATTTTTGTTTCCGATCAACCTGTCAAATTTTATCTCATTCTGATACAGTCGCGGAAAATAACGAAATTCCCCCCGGAGCAATTTTTGTTTCCGATCAACCTGTCAAATTTGAGCCCATTCCGACACAGTCGAGAAAATGACAAAATTGCCCCCGGCGCGATTTTTATTTCAGATCTAACTGACAAATTTCAATCAATTCCGACACAGTCGAGAAAAATGACGAAATTGCCCCCGACGCGGTTTTTGTTTCCTATCAACAAGTCAAATTTTAGCCAATTCCGACACAGTCGCGAAAAATGACAAAATTACACCCGGCACGATTTTTGTTCCCGATAAACCTGTCAAATTTGAGCCCATTCCGACACAGTCGAGAAAAATGACGAAATTGCCGACGGCGCGATTTTTGTTCCCGATCAAACTGAAAAATTTCAGCCAATTCCAACACAGTCGAGAAAAATAACGTAATTGCCCTCGGCGCGGTTTTTGTTTCCGATCAAACAGGGAAATTTGAGCCCATTCCGACACAGTCGCGAAAAATGACGAAATTACACCCAACGCGTTTTTGTTCTCTATCAACCTGTCAAATTTGAGCCCATTCCGACACAGTCGCGAAAAATGAGGAAATTTCCCCCGGCGCGATTTTTGTTCCCGATAAACCCGTCAAATTTGAGCCCATTCCGACACAGTCGAGAGAAATGACGAAATAGCCCCCGGCGCGATTTTTATTTTAGATCAAACTGCCAAATTTCAGCCATTTCCGACACAGTCGAGAAAAATGACGAAATTTTCCCCGTCGCGATTTTTGTTCCCGATAAACCCGTCAAATTTGAGACCATTCTGACACAGTCATGAAAAATAACGAAATTGCCGTCGGCGCGATTTTTATTTCCGATCAAACTGCCAAATTTCAGCCAATTTCGACACAGTCGAGAAAAATGACGAAATTGCCCCCGGCGCAGTTTTTGTATCCTATCAACCAGTCAAATTTTAGCCAATTCCGATACAGTCGTGAAAAATGACGAAATTATACCCGGCGCGATTTTTGTTCCCGATCAACCTATCAAATTTGAGCCCATTCTGACACAGTCGAGAAAAACGACGAAATTGCCCCCGGCGCGATTTTTATTTTAGATCAAACTGCCAAATTTCAGCCAATTCCGACACAGTCGCGAAAAATGAC
>NW_019231207.1:0-2937 GCF_002742605.1 Olea europaea var. sylvestris
TGATTGGAAATGACGAGCGAAATTGGACTTGGGGCATAGACCCGGGATCACGGGATTTTAGCAAAATTCCTCCGTTTAGGCCTCCGAATAATTAATTTCCTTATTAATTATTTCAGGTTGAAGAAGTACTGGACATAAAATTAACAAAGAAAAACCGCACAAGGGGCAATTTTGTCATTTGTCACGACCGGCCAAAATTTGGCAGGTTGATTAGAAACGGCGCACGAAATTCGACTCAGGGCAAAGACTCGGGATCACGGGATTTTAGCCAAATTCCATCGTTTGGGCCTCCGAATAATTAATTTCCTTATTAGTTTTATTAGGTTGAAGAAGTGCTGGATAGAAAATTAACTAAGCATAATAACACCAGGGGCAATTTTTTTATTTTTCGCGACGGTGTCGGAATGGACCGAAATTTGGCAGGTTAATTGGAAACGGCCCGCGAAATTGGACACGGGGCAAAATCTTGGGATCATGGGATTTTAGCCAAATTCCTTCGTTTGGGCCTCCGAATAATTTATATCCTCATTAATTATGTCAGGTTGAAGAAGTACTGGATAGAAAATTAACAAAGCAAAACCGCACCAGGGGCGAATTTGTCATTTGACGCGACGGTGTCGGAATGGGCCAAATTTGACAGGTTGATTGGAAACGGCCCGTGAAATTGGACTCGCGGCCCAGACCCAGGATAACGGGATTTTAGCCAAATTCCTTTATTTGGGCCTCCGAATAATAAATTTCCTTATTAATTATGTCAGGTTGAAGAAGTGCTGGATAGAAAATTAACAAAGCAAAACCGCACCAGGGACAATTTTGTCATTTTTGGCGACGGTGTCGGAATGGGTTGAGATTTGGGAGGCTGAGCAAAATTGGACACGGGGCAAAATACCGGGATCACGGGATTTTAGCCAAATTCTTTCGTTTGGGCCTCCGAATAATTAATTTCCTTATTAATTATGTCAGGTTGAAAAAGGGCTGGACAGAAAATTAAAATAGCAAAACCGCACCAAGGGTAATTTTGTCATTTTTCCTGACGGTTTCGGAATGGGCCGAAATATGACAGGTTGATTGGAAATGGCCCGCGAAATTGGACTCGGGGCACAGACCCCGGATCACGAGATTTTAGCCAAATTCCTTCGTTTGGACTTCCGAATAATTAATTTCCGTATTAATTATGTCAGGTTGAAGAAGTGTTGGACAGAAAATTAACAAAGCAAAACCGTACCAGGGACAATATTGACAATAGTCACGATAGTGTCGGAATGGGCCGAAATTTGGATGGTTGACTGGAAACGTCCCGCGAAATTGGAATCGGGGCACAGACCCGGGATCTCAGGATTTTATCCAAATTTCTTCATTTGGGCCTCCGAATAATCAATTTCCTTATTAATTATGTCGGGTTGAAGAAGTGCTGGATAGAAAATTAACAAAGCGAAACCGCATTAGGGGCCATTTTATCATTTGTCGCGACGGTGTCAGAATCGGCTAAAATTTGGCAGGTTGATTGGAAACGGCCCGCGAAAATGGACTCGGGGCAAGGACCCGGGATCACGGGATTTTCGCCAAACTCCTTCATTTGGGCCTCCGAATAATTAATTTTCGTATTAATTTTGTTATGTTGAAGAAGTGCTGGAAAGAAAATTAACAAAGAAAAAACGCACCATGGGCAATTTTGTCATTTGTCGCGACGGTGTCGAAATCGGCTGAAATTTGGCATGTTGATTGGAAACGCCGCGCGAAATTGGACTCGGGGCACAAACCTGGGATCACGGAATTTTAGCCAAATTTTTCCGTTTGGGCCTCCGAAGAATTAATTTCTTTATTAATTATGTCAGGTTGAAGAAGTGTTGGACAGAAAATTAACAAAGCGAAATCGTACCAGGGGAAATTTTGTCATTTTTCGCGACGGTGTCGGAATGGGCCGAAATTTGGTAGGTTGATTGGACACGGCCCTCGTAATTGGACATAGGGCAAAAACTCGGGATCACGAGATTTTAGCCAAATTCCTTCGTTTGGGCCTCCGAATAATTTATTTCCTTATCAATTATTTCAAGTTGAAAAAGTGCTGGATAGAAAATTAACAAAGCAAAACCGCACCAGGGACAATTTGGTCATTTGACGCGATGGTGTCGGAATGGGCCGAATTTGCAGGTAGATTGGAAACGGCCAGTAAAATTGGAAACGGCCAGCAAACTCGAGGTATAGACTCAGGATCACGGGATTTTAGCCAAACTCCTTCCTTTGGGCCGCCGAATAATTAATTTCCTTATTAATTATGTCAGGTTCAAGAAATGCTGGATAGAAAATTAACAAAGAAAAATCTTACCAGGGGCAATTTTGTCATTTGTCACGACTGTGTCGAAACGAGCCGATTTTAACAGTTTGATTGGAAACGGCCCGTGAAATTGGACTCGAAGCACAGACCCGGGATCACAGGATTTTAGCCAAATTCCTTCGTTTGGGCCTCCGAATAATTAATTTCCTTATGAAAAATGTCATGTTGAAGAAGTGTTGGACATAAAATTAACAAAGCAAAACCGCACCAGGGGCAATTTTGTGATTTTTTGCGACGGTGTCGGAATGGGCCGAAATATGAAAGGTTGATTGGAAACGGCCAGTGAAATTGGACTCGGGGCACTGACCCAGGATCACGGAATTTGAGCAAAATTCCTTCGTTTGGGCCTCCGAATAATTAATTTCCTTATTAATTATGTCAGGTTGAAGAATTGCCAGACAAAAAATTAACAAAGAAAAACAACACCAAGGGCAATATTGTTATTTGTCGCGACAGTGTCAAAATGGGCCGAAATTTGGCAGGTTGATTGGAAACGGCCAATGAAATCGAACTTGGGGAACAGACCTGGGATCACGGGATTTTAGCCAAACTCCTTCGTTTGGGCCTCCGAATAATTAATTTTCGTATTAATTATGTCAGGT
>NW_019231208.1:0-2936 GCF_002742605.1 Olea europaea var. sylvestris
TTGGAGATTATCCAAGCACATTGGAACTGAGATACAAGATTATTTGGGATTTAATGTTATATAGGTGCCAAGTCAGGTCAAGACAAACCATTGAAGACATCTATGATATATGTCAATTGATACTGTGGGAATAATATAAAATTTAAAATTAGGTGGAGGAAGCGACTCTATACAGTGTGTTCTTCTCTCAAAGTTTGCTGGAAGAGAGAGCCGACTTTAGCACGATCCTGGCTCTCACTTAATTCTATGTCAAATGAACAAATATCTAAAAATCGTCTTATTGACTTAAAACATCTGTAACTTCAAATGTACAAAGAAAAGAAATTTTATGAACCGTGCTGGACGTATTACAGACCCCTGTCAGACAACACTAAATGTGGGCCCCGAAGCATTTTTTTTTTTTTTTTTTTTTTTTTTTTTTTTTTTTTGCTCATGTGGGACTGACCCCTACGATAAGGGGTCGATAATACCCATGTAGGAGAATGCATTCTCCAAATTTTATTGATAAGGAAAGTATTTTAATCAATTCATTAGTTCTCGTGCCCTGGTTGTATGATGCTTGCATAGAATTTTTTGCATGCTCGCCAGTATCATTGGGACTTGTCATGGCTTTGATTTACTATATTTTAATCCACTGCTTTCGAGATACATGTGAAATATACATTAAATGTTTTTACTGCAGAAATTTAACTGAATATTAAATTTTTACGGGTTAAAAGCTTGCTGCAGGAGCTGCAACTCCTTGCATCAAATAGATCTGTTACAATTGTTACATCAAGTAGTTCAGGTGAAACTTATGTGTTCAACAAATGGACACTTTCTTTTCAAACACTGATATCCATTTTTAAAATGCTATAATTTTGTGGCCTTCACAGTTGCGATTGCTCTTTTTATTTCTGCTCCAAATATTCCATAGATAGTGGGGATGTCAGTGGTGGAGACGGGCAGTGGGGGTTTGGGAATTTATTATTATTTTTTTTTTTTCCCTTTTTCAAATTTCTCTCTATGCATTTCTTTTCTTTTCTTTTTTTTCATTTGAACACGAGAGCAAATATTATTTTATTGGAGTTAATGCCTTTTGTAAATTTCTCTCGATGCATTTCCTTTTTCTTTATTTGAAGATGAAGGCAAAATAGAATTTCATTGGAGGTAATGCCTGTTTTGGACCAAATGCCATAGGTGACTTGTTTACTCTAAAAGTATGAATTTAGGGACCCATTAATCAAGAATGTTAAAATGGGTACTGTGACTGCAATTTTCTCTTCCTTTTTCCCCCCTCACAATCCCTCAATTATGATATGATGTTTGCAACCAGGCATGGCTGAAATGATGCTCTCTCTTTTCCGTGGCTAAACATCTTGAGAACGTTTACTCACCAATTTCGCCAAGTTTTTATTCCTAAATTTCATTTTCTTCCTGGATGCCATGGAATTTACTTATTTTTGGAGAGTTAGCCCAATACTCTTTTATCTCGTCACTATTCTAGCTCTAAATGATTTAAAGTATCAATCTAGTTTATACTATGTTTTGATCGCTATCTCTTCAAAGAGTGGTCTATGTTACTTTGGATTAGTTAGTTGCTAAGAAATGGTATAGTTGGCTACATGACTCTGCTGTTATGGACTTGATGTGCAAGCTTGAAGTTTAATCATTCTGGAATCATCATTCTTGAAATAGTACCCTATCAACTTTGTGTTACACATGTCATTAATTCATGCATCTGGTTTTTATTTGATTATGGATCAGTACTAACTTCAATCATTTTCATGTTACAGGAGCCTCAATACTATATAATTGGAGTCAAAATTACCTATTTCCTTCTTATATTCTTTGGAAGCTGCATCGAGTTCTTCAAGGCCCGCACTTCAATTGCCACAGTATCTGCGTCGAGGGTAAGAATCTAATCTCACGTCAGTATATCAGCATTAATTGAATTACTCATGAAATCATATTGCATACATGTATGTTTGACCTTCATAAAAATAGATAATTTCAGCTTCTTGAACCAAAATACTTTGTCTCCCTCCCTTAAAATAAATTTATACCTGTTTCTTTCTGTTGTTGGAGACAAGTTATGAAAATAGAATATTATATTCCTTTACAGTGAAAGAAGTTGGAATGAAGATGCTAAATAGATTACCTAGAGAAATAGGTAAAAATAAAGAAAAGAGAAAACGTACTCGAGTGTGGTGTTCTTTATCGGTCAATTCTTCCATGGAGCCACTGGTTCAATCTACTTCTATTGGTTCTCACAAGGTTCATGAGCTTTACTTCTGATGGGTTTCAGCCTGGAAAGTCTGCCTTTGTGTTACATAAAAATAAATACCTGAACCCAAAAAATTAAGAGAACGGAAACTATCAAAACACATATTTGGACTTGTAGTGCACTTTGACTAGTACATATGAATTGTATGGCTTTTTTTGAACATTAAAAACCTTTCTCTGTCAATATCCTTGATTTTTGCCATGTTCAGCTTGACATTTCTCCCTATTACAAAATGGGTTGTCATTCTTTTCCCACAGATTTATCCATTTATTTTCCAGAAAACATAAACAGTGATCACTCCAATTCCGGTGTGTTTGGAAGAAATTTCTCTGTAAGGATTGATCCTTTTCTAACAAGAAGTCACATTGCGGTGCATCTTTCAAGTAAGAACTATTATAAGCAATGAAGAATCTAATATGAAGACGTAGTTTTGTACTCCAAGAGAGGGGAAGTCTTCATATTTAGTCTGTGTCTAGCTTAGTCAATCCCTTATTATAGTCGTTGAAATTTGTAGAGCGGACGTTAATTGGTTGCTATTAGGATATGCTTGTGCAAGTTGCTGACACAAATTAATATTTCTCTATAGCAGTAGGACATGTTTTGTACGCAGTATCGTATAAGATTACTTATGTTTCCATTTGCATGAATAAACCTTCAGAATTCGATCATT
>NW_019231209.1:0-2936 GCF_002742605.1 Olea europaea var. sylvestris
TTCACGAACGTGTCGTAATGGGCCAAAATTTGACAGGTTGATCGGAAACAAAAATCGCGTCGGGGGCAATTTCGTCATTTTTCACGACTGTGTCGGAATGGGTGCAAACTTGACAGGTTGATCGAAAACAGAAAATCGCGCCGGGGGCAATTTCGTCATTTTTCGCGACTGTGTCGGAATGGGATAAAATTTGACTGGTTTATCGGAAACAAAAATCGCGCCGGGGCCATTTCGTCATTTTTCTGGACTGTTTCGGAATCGGCTAAAATTTGACAGGTCGATCGGAAACAAAATCGCGTCCAGTGCTATTTCGTCATTTTTCTGGACTGTGTCGGAATGGGCTAAAGTTTGACTAGTTGATCGGAAACAAAAACCGCGCTAGGGGCGATTTCGTCATTTTTTGCGACTGTGTCGGAATGGGCTAAAATTTGACAGGTTGATCGGAAGCAAAAAACCGCACAGAGGGCAATTTCGTCATTTTTCCCGACTGTGTCGGAATGAGCTAAAATTTGACAGGTTGATCGGAAACAAAAATGGCGTCGGGGGGAATTTCGTCATTTTTCGCGACTGTGTCGGAATGGGCTTAAATTTGACAGCATGATCGAAAACAAAAATCACGTCGGGGGCAATTTCGTCATTTTTTGCGACTGTGTCGGAATTGGCGCAAATTTTACAGCTTGATCGAATGCAAAAAACTGCGCCTGGGGCAATTTCGTCATTTTTCGCTACTGTGTGGGAATGGGTTAAAATTTGACTGGTTGATCGGAAACAAAAAACGGGCCGGGGTAATTTCGTCATTTTTCACGGCTGTGTCGGAATGGGTTAAAATTTGACTGGTTGATGGGAAACAAAAATCGCGCCGTGGGCAATTTCGTCATTTTTCACGACCGTGTCGGAATGGGCCAAAATTTGGCAGGTTGATCGTAAATAAAAATCGCGCAGGGGGCAATTTCATCATTTTTCGCGACTGTGTCGGAATGGGCGCAAATTTGACAGGTTGATCGAAAACAAAAAATCGCGCCAGGGGCAATTTCGTCATTTTTCGAGACTGTGTTGGAATGGGTTAAAATTTGATTGGTTGTCGGAAACAAAAATCGCGTCGGGGGCAATTTCGTCATTTTTCTGGACTGTGTCGAAATGGGTCAAAATTTGACAGGTCGATCGGAAACCAAAATCGCGCCGGGGGCAATTTCGTCATTTTTCTAGACTGTGTCGGAATGGGCTAAAATTTGACTAGTTGATCGGAAACAAAAACCGCGCCGGGGGCAATTTCGTCATTTTTCGCGACTGTGTCGGAATGGGTTAAAATTTGACTGGTTGATGGGAAACAAAAATTGCTCCAGGGGCAATTTCGTCATTTTTCACGAAAGTGTCGGAATGGGCCAAAATTTGACAGGTTGATCGGAAACAAAAATCGCGTCGGGGGCAATTTCGTCATTTTCCGCGACTGTGTCGGAATGGGCGTAAATTTGACAGGTTGATCGAAAACAAAAAACCGCGCCTGGGGTAATTTCGTCATTTTTCGCGACTGTATCGGAATGGGTTAAAATTTGACTGGTTGTCGCAAACAAAAATCGCGTCGGGGGCAATTTCGTTATTTTTATTGACTGTGTCGAAATGGGTCAAAATTTGACAGGTCGATCGGAAACAAAAATAACGCCGAGGGCTATTTCGTCATTTTTCTGGACTGTGTCGGAATGGGCTAAAGTTTGACTAGTTGATCGAAAACAAAAATCGCGTCGGGGGCAATTTCGTCATTTTTCGCGACTGTGTCGGAATGGGCTAAAATTTGACTGGTTGATCGAAAATAAAAACCGCGCCGGTGGCAATTTCGTCATTTTTCGCGACTGTGTCGGAATGGGCTAATATTTGACTGTTGATCGAAAACAAAAACCGCGCCGGTGGCAATTTCGTCATTTTTCACGACCGTGTCGGAATGGGATAAAATTTGACAGGTTGATCGGAAACAAAAATCGCACCGGGGGCAATTTCGTCATATTTCGCGACCGTATCTAAATGGGCGCAAATTTGACAGGTTGATCGGAAACAAAAAACTGCGCCGTGGGCAATTTCGTCATTTTTCGCGACTGTGTCGGAATGGGATAAAATTTGACAGGTTGATCGGAAACAAAAAACCGCACAGAGGGCAACTTCGTCATTTTTCCCCGACTGTGGCGGAATGAGCTAAAATTTGACAGGTTAATCGGAAACAAGAATCACATCGGGGGCAATTTCGTCATTTTTCGCGACTGTGTCGGAATGGGCTAAAATTTGACAGGTTGATCGAAAACAAAAACCGCGTCGTGGGCAATTTCGTCATTTTTCACGACCGTGTCGGAATGGGCTAAAACTTGACAGGTTGATCGGAAACAAAAATCGCGTCGGGGGCAATTTCGTTATATTTCGCAACCGTGTCGAAATGGGCGCAAATTCGACAGGTTGATCGGAAACAAAAAATCGCGACGTGGGCAATTTCGTCATTTTTCGCGACTGTGTCGGAATGGGATAAATTTTAATGGTTGATCGGAAACAAAAAACCGCACAGAGGGCAACTTCGTCATTTTTCCCCGACTGTGTCGGAATGAGCTAAAATTTGACAGGTTAATCGGAAACAAAAATCGCATCGGGGGCAATTTCGTCATTTTTCGCGACTGTGTCGGAATGGGCTAAAATTTGACAGGTTGATCGAAAACAAAAACCGCGCCGTGGGCAATTTCGTCATTTTTCACGACCGTGTCGGAATGGGCTAAAACTTGACAGGTTGATCGGAAACAAAAATCGCGCCGGGGGCAATTTCGTTATATTTCGCAACCGTTTCGAAATGGGCGCAAATTCGACAGGTTGATCGGAAACCAAAAATCGCGCCGGGGGCAATTCCGTCATTTTTTGCGACTGTGTCGGAATGGGGAAAATTTTGACAGATTGATCGGAAACAA
>NW_019231210.1:0-2936 GCF_002742605.1 Olea europaea var. sylvestris
TTTCAGCCAATTCCGACACAGTCGAGAAAAATGACGAAATTGCCCCCGACGCGATTTTTGTTCCCGATAAACCTGTCAAATTTAAGCTTATTCTGACACAGTCGAGAAAAATGACGAAATTTCCGCCGGCGCGATTTTTATTTTCGATCAAACTGTCAAATTTCAGCCAATTCCAACACAGTCGAGAAAAATGACGAAATTGCCCCCGACGCGATTTTTGTTTCCGATCAAACTGTCAAATTTGAGCCCATTCCGACACAGTCGAGGAAAATGAAGAAATTGCCCCCGGCGCGATTTTTGTTTCTGATCAACAAGTCAAATTTCAGCTAATTCCGACGCAGTCGTGAAAAATGACGAAATTGCCAGCTGCGCGATTTTTATTTCCGATCACTCTGCCAAATTTCAGCCAAATTCGACACAGTCGCGAAAAATGACGAAATAGCCCCAGGGGCGATTTTTGTTTCTGATCAACCAGTCAAATTTTAGCCAATTCCGGCACGGTTGCGAAAAATGACGAAATTACACCCGACGCGATTTTTGTTCCCGAGAAACCTGTCATATTTGAGCCATTTCCGACACAGTCCAGAAAAATGACGAAATTGCCGTCGGCGCGATTTTTATTTCCGATCAAACTCCCAAATTTCAGCCAATTCCAACACAGTCGAGAAAAATGACAAAATTGCCACCGGCGCGATTTCTATTTCCGATCAAACGGCCACATTTCAGCCAATTCCGACACAGTCGAGAAAAATGACGAAACTGCCCCCGGCGCGATTTTTGCTCCCGATAAACCTGTCAAATTTGAGCCCATTCCGACACAGTCGAGAAAAATGACGAAATTGCCTCCGGCGCGATTTTTCTTTCCGATCAAACTGCCAAATTTCAGCCAATTCCGACACAGTCGAGAAAAATGACGAAATTGCCCCCGACGCGGTTTTTGTTCCCGATAAATTTGTCAAATTTGAGCCCATTCCAACACAGTCGAGAAAAATGTCGAAATTGCCCACGGCGCGATTTTTATTTCAGATCAAACTGCCAAATTTCAACCAATTCCGACACAGTGGAGAAAAAATGACGAAATTGGCCCCGGCGCGATTTTTGGTTTCCGATCGACAAGTAAAATTTTAGGCAATTCCGACACAGTCGCGAAAAATGACGAAATTTCACCCGGTGCGATTTTTTTTCCTGATCAACCTGGCAAATTTGAGCCCATTCCGACACAGTCGAGAAAAATAACGAAATTGCCCCCGGCGCGATTTTTATTTTAGATAAAACTGCCAAATTTCAGCCAATTCCGATACAGTCGAGAAAAATGACGAAATTGCCCTCGGCGTGATTTTTGTTTCCGATCAACCTGTCAAATTTGAGCCCATTCCGACACAGTCGAGAAAAATGACGAAATTGCCCCCGGCGCAATTTTTGTTCCCGATCAACCTGTCGAATTTGAGCCCATCCCGACACAGTCGAGAAAAATGACGAAATTACCGCCGGCGCGATTCTTCTTTCCGGTCAAACTGCCAAATTTCAGCCAATTCCGACACAGTAGAGAAAAATGAAGAAATTGCCCCCGACGCGGTTTTTGTTCCCGATAAATCTGTCAAATTTGAGCCCATTCCAACACAGTCGAGAAAAATGACGAAATTGCCCACGGCGCGATTTTTATTTCAGATCAAACTGCCAAATTTCAACCAATTCCGACACAGTGGAGAAAAAATGACGAAATTGGCCTCGGCGCGATTTTTGGTTTCCGATCGACAAGTAAAATTTTAGCCAATTCCGACACAGTCGCGAAAAATGACGAAATTACACCCGGTGCGATTTTTTTTCCCGATCAAACTGTCAAATTTGAGCCCATTCCGACACAGTCGAGAAAAATGACGAAATTGCCCCCGGCGCGATTTTTATTTTAGATAAAACTGCCAAATTTCAGCCAATTCCGATACAGTCGAGAAAAATGACGAAATTACCCCCGGCGCGATTTTTATTTTAGATAAAACTGCCAAATTTCAGCCAATTCCGATACAGTCGAGAAAAATGACGAAATTGCCCTCGGCTCGATTTTTGTTTCCGATCAACCTGTCAAATTTGAGCCCATTCCGACACAGTCGAGAAAAATGACCAAATTGCCCCCGGCGCAATTTTTGTTCCCGATCAACCTGTCGAATTTGAGCCCATCCCGACACAGTAGAGAAAAATGACGAAATTGCCGCCGGCCTGATTCTTCTTTCCGATCAAACTGCCAAATTTCATCCAATTCCGACACAGTCGAGAAAAATGACGAAATTGCCCCCGGATCCATTTTTAGTTTCCGATGAAACTGTCAAATTTGAGCCCATTCAGACACAGTTGAGAAAAATGACGAAATTGCCCATGGCGCAATTTTTATTTCAGATCAAACTGCCAAATTTTAGCCAATTCCGACACAGTCTAGAAAAAATGACGAAATTGCCCCCGGCGCGATTTTTTGTTTCCGATCAACAAGTAAAATTTTAGCCAATTCCGACACAGTCGCGAAAAATGACGAAATTACACCCGGCGCGATTTTTGTTCCCGATCAACCTGTCAAATTTGAGCCCATTCCGACACAGTCGAGAAAAATGACGAAATTGCCCCCGGCGCGATTTTTATTTTAGATAAAACTGCCAAATTTCAGCCAATTTCGATACAGTCGAGAAAAATGACGAAATTGCCCTCGGCGCGATTTTTGTTACCGATCAACCTGTCAAATTTGAGCCCATTCCGACACAGTCGAGAAAAATTACGAAAGTGCCCCCGGCGCAATTTTTGTTCCCGATCAACCTGTCGAATTTGAGCCCATCCCGATATAGTCGAGAAAAATGACGACATTGCCGACGGCGCGATTCTTCTTTCCGATCAAACTGCCAAATTTCAGCCAATTCCGACACAGTCGAGAAAAATGACGAAATTGCCCCCGG
>NW_019231211.1:0-2936 GCF_002742605.1 Olea europaea var. sylvestris
AAAATCAAAGCCAAAAGAGCACCAAAAGATCCAAAATTTCAACATTTTTAAGGTAAAAAATTATACCAATCAAACACATTTAATTGACAACTCCACGAAAACAAATTCTAGACAATTCAATTCCCTGAAATTTGTTTTCTTTTCACCCAAATTGCACTCTTACAATCAAACGGACCCTTAGATCTGTGAACATTCAAAGATTTGATGAAAAGGTCCGTCAATTGGTTTTTAGTAGAAACATGCTCAATATGATTAATTAGTTCATTCTTTTTAACCCCAAACATTCTTGAAAGAAGAGATTTTCTTTGTCAAGTGCGTCATCAATTCAGTCAAGTGATTGACTTGTTAAGAGTTTAACCTGATCAATTATATTGTTTGTCATTCCTAATCAAGAGTTTACGACACCTAGGTCTTGTGTGACCTAACTATACACATTTGAAACACGTAGGAATGGACCTAGGAACAATACTTGGTTTTAAGTTTTGAAATTTAGGCTGTGGAATCCTATGATGCACTAATGATCTTCTTTCTTGGGTATCTTTACTCTTAGGTTTACTGACTTCTACCTTCTTCGTTTAGTAGATGCAGGTACAATGATTGTTTTAGAAGAGGTAGTATCATGAAAATTGATTCCATTATAAACCAAACCTCCATTATTTATTGCAGACATGTTCAGTCTTAAAATGTTGTCAAGCTTCTTAGACCCACCATAGAAAGTACGAAGCTGTGCATTGGATTTATCAAGTTTACTCTAGTGTCTTGACTTTATTTTCTAAGACTCCTCAACATTCAAGTTCAGCTAAAAGATTTCCTTCTCTGACTTAATAACAGGCCGCTTTTTAAAGGCAGGCCTATTTAACTTCTTCAAATTAAGACTCTCCTCAAATAACTTATCATAAACCTCTTGGGGAGTGAAGGGATAGGTGAAACAGGAGAGGGTGGAAGAACCAGTGAAAGTAATGCATAAAATAAAACCCCTCTATTTTTCTATTTTGATTTTCGCAATTAGATGAAAACAATAAAGGTTTAAATCTTACCTTACATCAGTTATTTTATCCATCTCATGAAAAAATGAGGTTTCTTTCCTTTTTTTGGTGATCTATTTATCTGAGATCTTTTTCACTGTTAGACTCTCCCTATGACGATTCAGTTTGCTCTAAATTCTCGATCTTACCATCACTCTTCTCACTTTCACATTCCACAATGGAAGTAAGAGCCATGTAGTGCCAACTATCCATGAATATTGAAGTCTCACTTTGATTCTCAAAACTAGACTCATTGTGAGTGACATTCATTGCCTTTCCTAAGTCTTCTTATAACTTAAGACACTTAGCTCTAATGTGTTCAAATCCCTGACATTCATGACACCTAACATTTTGAGATTTCTTTTTGGCATATCTAGTATCTTTCTTCTCTCTTATCTTTCTTGTATTTACTAGGACAAACTTCTCAGGAAGTCCTTTATTAGTCCTTTTTATTTTTTATTTTTTTGAATTTCTTAGCAAATATGCTACCTTCTCATCTGATAGAGTCTCATCATCAGTCTTGTTACAATTCTCTTCCTTGACAATGTTGAGGGTAATTGACTTGTTTTCTTATATTGAGGTAGGTTAAGCTCATAGGTTTGGAGAGAACCCAAAATTTCTTCTATTTTAACGTGATTTAGGTCTTTAATTTCCCAATAGCTGTGACTTTCAGTGTAAACCTTTAAGGTATTGCTCTTAAAACCTAACTATTCTGGTCTCTGGATTTGTTCACCTAGATCATTCAGTTTGGCATAGAATTAACCAAAGGATTTGTCATCCTTCATTCTAATTTCCTTATATCTACTGGCCAACATTTGTAGCTTAAAGTTCTTCACAATTTTAGTTTCTTCATGTGTGGTTTCAAGAATGTCCTAAGCTTCTCTAGAAAGTCTCACACATGGAAACATGTTTCAACTCATCATATGAGATAGCCTTAAAGATGGCATGAACACCTTTGTTATTGAGATTACACTCAACTAATTCATCTTTATACCAAGTGGGTATATTCCTAGATTTATCAACACCATCGACTCTTAAAGAAGGGATTGTCCAACTGCGTTTCACACTCACCCAAACTTGTTCATCCAAGAATTTCAAGAAAGCTCTCATCCGAACCTTCGTGGACGCATAATTGCTCCCATCAAAGTATGGAAGGATAGATAAAGACTATCTAGTACTCATCTAAATCGTTTTGGGTCAAGAATTGAAATCAGGCTTTGATACCAATTCAAAAATGATGTTTCACCTACTTTACACCTAGAAGGAGTGAATAGGTCAATTATGTGAAATTTAATTTTAAAAAGAGTAATTTACAACAAGTTACAAATTATAAAGTCTAGATAAACGTGAGAAAAGTGTCTAGCGCAACAATCAACAAAGCAAGTGAATAAATATGCTAAAAAATAAATAATACCAAGAATAGTTTATGAAGGAAAAACTCTTGAAGAACTCTTCAAGAGAAAACCTCCGAGTATCTCGTGCCACCAAATGATCCACTGTGAAAAGATTGAACTTACAAATCTGGTCTAGACATAATTAAACCTCATTAGACTCTGATCTCCAATCTATAAATATCCAAAGAACTCGATTGTGTACTCTAGCACCTGCTTCTGAACTTTTTTCGTGCGAATCTCTAAGAACGAACTCGTTCTTAGTTAGAACTCCGGTTACCTCTAATATCAATCAATACTCTGAGGATATATGGTAGAGGATTTTATGACGTTTTGTTTTTGGATGAATGTAATTTTGAAAATAATCTTCTCTTGTTTTTTTCTTCTATCTCAACACACAATAAAATGCAATGGTTTCTATTGTGTGTAAATTATAGTTCGCAGTTCCAAGTACTTTAGGAGTGTTTAGAGGTTGAATTAGGAGAAATAGGTTTTCCTTTCCTCGACGGGTTCTCGAGCT
>NW_019231212.1:0-1623 GCF_002742605.1 Olea europaea var. sylvestris
CGAGGGGTGGAAATTCAATTAGGCACTTGGCATGGCCAAGTGGATTTTTCGGTGGCTACAATGGATGATTTTCGCTTGGTTCTAAGGTTGGACTTCATGAGGAAGGTCAATGCTATTCCTATGCCTTCCTTTGGCTCGGTCTGCATCTTGGAGAGGGGGTCTCCATGCATGGTTCCTACGGTAGCTAGGACGAAAGCAATTGGGCAGCTTTCGGCCATGTAACTAGCAAAAGGGCTAAAGAAAGGAGAGGCGACGTATTTGGCAGCATTAAAAATGGAGGACCAAGTTGTGGAAGTTGTGGGTGACGATAATGTGCCCGAAGTCATCAAGAATGTCCTTGAAGAAAATAAGGACGTGATGCCGCTGGAGTTACCCAAGAAATTACCACCTAGGAGGGAGGTGGATCATAAGATCGAGTTGGAACCGGGTGCCAAACCACCATCCATGGCACCCTATCGGATGGCACCGCCGGAGCTTGAAGAACTTCGAAGGCAATTGACGGAGTTGCTTGACACGGGGAGGATACGACCTTCGAAGGCACCTTATGGCGCCCCGATCTTGTTCCAAAAGAAGCATGATGGATCATTACGCATGTGTAGATTACCGGGCGCTCAACAAGGTAACAATTAAAAACAAGTATCCTATTCGTTTGATTGCTGATTTATTTGATAGACTTGGTAGTGCAAAATATTAAACAAAGGTGGATCTACAAAAGGGATACTACCAAGTACGGATTGCAGAAGGGGATGAGCCTAAGACAGCATGCATCACTCGATATGGCTCATTCGAATGGTTGGTAATGCCTTTTGGCTTAACCAACGCCCCGGCCACATTTTGCACATTGATGAATAGGATTTTCCAACCTTACTTGGACAAGTTCGTAGTGGTATACTTGGATGACATTGTCATCTATAGTGACAACTTGGAGGATCACGCAAAACATCTCCGAACGGTGTTCCAAGCATTGCGGGAGAATGAGCTATACATCAAAAAGGAAAAATGTTCCTTTGCCAAGGAGAAGGTGCACTTCCTTGGACATATCATTGGCCACGGGCGCTTGAAGATGGATGAGGCAAAAGTAAAAGCAATCAAGGAATGGGAAGCACCAACCAAGGTAACCGAACTTCGTTCTTTCCTTGGTCTAGTTAATTATTATCGGCGGTTCATCCAAGGCTACTCAGCGAGGGCAGCCCCATTAACGGACCTATTGAAGAAGAATAAGACATGGGATTGGTCCGAGAAATGTCAAACGGCCTTTGATGATTTGAAGGCGGCCGTGATGGAGGAACCGGTCTTGGCATTGCCAGATTTTACCAAGACCTTTGAAGTACAAACGGATGCCTCAGACTTTGCTATCGGGGGTGTTCTAATGCAAGAAAGGCATCCTATTGCTTTTGAAAGTCGCAAGCTCAACGACACTGAGCGTCGGTATACGGTGCAAGAAAAGGAAATGACGGCTATTGTTCATTGCCTACGAGTGTGGCGTCATTACTTGTTGGGCTCAAAATTCATCATCAAGACGGATAATGTCGCTACTAGTTATTTCCAATCACAAAAGAAGCTGACTCCCAAGCAAGCACGTTGGCAAGATTTCTTGGCGGAGTTTGACTATGTGATGGAATA
>NW_019231212.1:1778-2935 GCF_002742605.1 Olea europaea var. sylvestris
ACGCGACGGTTTTGGGTCGAGGACGGCTTACTCTACACTGCGGGGCAGCGTATCTATGTTCCTAAGTGGAACAATTTGCGGCGAGATATCATCAAGGAGTGCCATGACACAAAGTGGGCTGGTCATCCAGGGCAGAAACGCACATTGGCACTGCTTGAATGAGCTTACTATTGGCCGCAAATGAAAGACATGGTGGAGCTCTATGTAAAGACTTGTCTTGTGTGCCAACAAGACAAGGTGGAAACAAGGTCACCAGCGGGATTGTTGGAGCCTCTACCAGTCCCGGAGCGTCCATGGGACTCTATCACCATGGACTTCATTAGTGCCCTGCCTAAATCCGAAGGGTTCGGGTCAATAATGGTGGTGGTTGATCGATTCTCTAAGTATGGCACCTTCATTCCTGTCACCAAGGATTGCACAGCGGAGGAAGCCGCAAGGCTATTCTTCAAGAATGTTGTGAAGTATTGGGGATTACCGCGGAGCATAATAAGTGATCGTGATCCCCGATTCACAGGTCGGCTATGGACGGAATTGTTCAAACTCCTAGGCTCGGACCTACACTTCTCTACAAGCTTTCACCCTCAGACGGATGGACAAACAGAAAGGGTGAATGCTTTGTTAGAGTGCTATCTCCGGCACTTTGTGAGTGCCAATCAGAAAGATTGGGCCAAGCTCCTGGATATTGCACAATTTTCCTACAATTTACAAAGGAGTGAAGCCACGGGGCGAAGTCCATTCGAGTTGGTGACAGGACAACAACCACTAACACCCCACACTTTGTCCACTTCTAGTGATGGAGGGAAAAGCCCCGGAGCATACAAAATGGCTAAGTCATGGGAAGAGCATGCCGACTTAGCACGATCTTGTTTAAACAAAGCACGGAGGTGCATGAAGAAGTGGGCTGATAAAAAGAGACGGCCTTTGGAATTTAAAGTTGGCGACCAAGTCCTTGTGAAAATATTACCTCAACAATTCAAGGTATACCGAAGTGTGCACAAAGGCTTGGTACAGAGATACGAAGGGCCATTCCCGGTGATAGCTAAGGTTGGCAAGGTATCTTATCGCCTTGACCTGCCTAGCACTTTAAAGATTCATCCCGTCTTCCATGTGAGCATGTTGAAGCCATATCATGAAGACATGGAAGACCCTAGCCGAGG
>NW_019231213.1:0-2935 GCF_002742605.1 Olea europaea var. sylvestris
ATGATTTTGAACCAAACCAAACCGGTCAAAATGATTTGATTTAGGTTTGAGAATTTTAATTGCAGTTTAAAACCAAACCGGACCGACGAAAAAATATATATAAATAAAAAAATGAAAAAATGAATTTTTTTGAAAATTCATCCAAATATGTAAAATTCAATAGTTTTGTCATTTGTGGGTATTTTTGTCAATTTCCAATTTTCTAATAAATATATATTATTATTATCCAATAATTCTAATTTATATCTAATAATCCCAAGACTAACTTAATCTATCAAAAGCCCTTTTCCTCTTCAAAATTTGGATAAACTCTAACCGACACCCAACACAATCTTGAGCCACGGGCACTACACACTTCTTTTTTAGATTTTTCACACCTCTTCAAAGTTAAATTGAAATCCATTATACCAAATTGGAGATAAAGAGATCCTAGACGTTCGGTAATAATATTTGCTACGAATAAAGTTTCAGATCAATAATTTTTTTTGGAGCAAACTAAGATAAAAATCTGAAATTAAATGCGTTTCGTAGCATCATACAAACGTAAACTTGTGTAATTATTATGTTTAAATATTATAAACAATTGCTTTATTATCGTGGTTGGTTATTCCCTTTGTCTAATCAGTATCCTTTTTTTTCAAATATGATGATCACGAAGTCTTGTTAGATATCATTATGTTTTTTGGGCCTTATATCTAATTTAATAAACTTGTATTGTATCGTCATTAGAGGTGAAAAAAAATAAAAAATAAAAAAAAAATCTATGTTTTAATTTATTGTAATTTCACTTTGATTTAGTTGGTACATAAATTTATAGTAGATATATTTAACCCCTGTTCAAGCCATATTTTTCATATCATCATAATAAGAAAATTGACCATTGGAGAAGAGGCTATGTCCTACATATGAAACAGCAGGTCAACAAAGACGGCTGAACTTGTGGGGTAACAGTCCAAATTTTCATTTTTTTGTCCCAAAAATTTGGTTCAAACAGGGGCTTAGATTGTTTTAGATTTATTGCTAGTAAGACATAAATATATATTGAATTCAATAAATTAATGACATAAAAGTAGATAGGTGAAAAAATATATGGCGAAACCGACAGTTTAAAACCGAACCAAACCGTTAGATTTAAATTTGAGTTTTTTTCAAACCGTCTAAAATGGTTTGATTTAGATTTGGGTTTTTCTCAAACGGTTTGGTTTGAAAATCCGCCAAAAATAGGTAAAACCGGACCGGTTACCCTAATATTATGCATACCTCAGAGAAAAGCAGACAAAGTTTCAGTAAAAATCAGTTACACCAATATACCAGTTCTTGGATCAGCACAAAAGCTGCAAATGAGAACAAACATTAACTACAGGAATAGAAGGAAGAAATTTAACAATATTAAAATGATTAATGCAACTTAAATTAGCAGCTGGAAGACTAAATTTGACTGAAGATAGCTAGAGAGATTCAAGTTTACAATTACAAAATAGTTTAATTAGAGAATGCTGTGTTTTATTTGCGTTTCAATAAAGAAAAAAGAAAAATAATAAAAATTAAAATTAGAAGTTCACCTTAAAAAAAAGGATAAAATGATAAACCGTTACCAAAAGAGAAAAAAAAAAAGAAAGGGAAACATACCCGACATAATACTCTCGAATTTCGTACCAAAAAAAGCGTTAATTACGGATTCTATTACTTAGATCAGAAAACATACCGCAAAATATACACAAACAAAGTAGATTAAAAATGATTCGTGTACTTCGATTAGCAAGCCGCGAAGTAATTTAGGAAAGTACACAGCTTCCAGTTGTAATAACTAAAATCAGCTAAAAAAAAAGCTAGAAAAAACACTTGATCTGCAAGAGTAGAAAGAGAAGAGTAAGAGTTACCGGATCGGAAGGAGATGGTGTGGTGGCGGCGAATTACGGCTAGATATCAGACCATTTTGGGGGAACGAGGGTTTGTTGGTGATGGATGGATAAAGTGCGAATCCCTAGAGAGAGAGAATGAAAGAGGAAAGTAGCAGTAGAAAATGAGGGAAGAGTTGTATTTACGACAAACCCCCGACAGCTACACGTATAAAAGCATACACTCGCACGCGCTCACACATGCATTCTCCCTGTTCCTCTTACTTTTTCTAAAGCGCACTCTCTTCATTTTATATATATTTTTTTAAATTTATAGCGAATGTCCCAACCTTTTAAAAAAGTGTAACACAGTCCCAATTTATTAAATCGTAACAAATACATACAGACTTTCAAAATATACCGTAAAAAGACCTCTAGACAATTTTCGTCCTAAAATTAATTCATTGGTTGACAAAAATTCAAATGCTTGACCTTCTTTAATAGGGGCAAAAGGAGAACTCTACAGTTTTCTACCTAAAGAGATTAAAATAATTAAATAAATGGAACAAAATAAATCAAAGAAAATAAATAAATAAAGGGATAGTCTTCATTTTCTTTTATTGCAATTTTTCCCCACTATATTTGCTATCAAATTGGGCATTTAAATTTTATTTTCATTGCAGCAAAAGTCTGTTGAATTAAGAAACATATGCATGTATGTTTTTTTATGAACAACGCAGGCTAGGTCAGATTCAAATGATGTATATAACTCCAAATCGAATTCATTACGCATAGATATCAAGGGGTACCACAGTGTTTTGTAGAGTTCAATTCGAATAATGAGAATCTTGGATCGATTGGATAAAGTCATTTTTTTCATTTCACTTTCTCCCATGATATCTGGTCCTGAACTTACACTTTCTTGATCGATCACCTTTTTTTAGTGGGATGGGGTGTTGGGTAGGTGTAGGGTGAGGGAAAAGTTTGGGGATATTTCTTGGAAAGTTTTCTGCGAAGTGGAGTGAGGTGAGTGTGGGGAAATTTGCAGCGGAAGTAGATGAAGCATATCACCCTTTTTATCTATTTTCCCTTTTTTT
>NW_019231214.1:0-2935 GCF_002742605.1 Olea europaea var. sylvestris
GTCAATTATACAATTTTTCAAGTTTTCTAAATACAAAAGTTGGACTGTTTTTCATAATTTCAACTAGATAAGTCCTATTTAATAGATTTATAAAAACTTCATACGTTAGAAATTTCCAACAAAATGATAATCATTTGAATAAAAACTTCGCACTCACTAACATGTTTTAATTTTTGACTTTTGTATTTATAAAGCTATTTAAAATTTTGAAAGGTGAAACTAAAGTCAAATAAAGGACTTCTAAAAAAATAATAAAGCGCAACTAGACGCACATTAAGAAACCAACTTGACAGTTGACCGCTTAATTTTGCGTGCACTATCAAGACATGATGTTTTGCTCTCGCTTCAAGCTTGGATGGTACCTGAGCACACTTTTAGAGCACTGAGCTAAAGTAAAAGTAGAATCCTATCAAATGGGAGCTTGAAATACTTGTGAAGCATGCTTGATTACCTAATTGAGATTTAAGAAGTTAAAAATAAGCGAGGTCAGATTTAATTGGAACAAAAGTGATTTATACTTAAGAAAAATAAAATTATTCAAACATATTCCTAGATTACTTTAGTCATTGATGTATTTTCGACGTAATATTGGAGATTAGATCCTATGTTGTTGCGGGATGTGTATTCTTATAGGGTGATGATTGGTGTACAGATTAAGGGTTCACAGAACTTTTACCAACACCTCACATGGGGGGTGGGGGGAGGAGGGTGGGTTAATTTTTTTTAACATTATTTATTCGTGTGGGACCCATATCTTTATGAGAGTTTGTACATATTCTGTCAAAAAAATTCTGTACACCAATCTTAATTGATTCTTATACGCTGATCAGATGTCCATGTCTAATCCTAATATGAGCAGGTAAATGTCCTATGATACTTAAATAGTAGTCAATAGAGTGAACCTGTCAAGTGTGAGGAGGCACGAGATTCTCTTCAATAATTAGCCAAAAAGAATAAAATAGAAACTCATCGAGGAGGAGCAACATTTTTTAGTATTCCAGTAATGCAGAAAATGATTTTTTTTTTTTTTTTTTTGGGAATACAAAGGCAATGCACTTGTTTGTTGTAACTGTAAAATCGAGGTCTGTCGAGAGTGACTCGTACTTGTCGATCGAGTCATATTAGAACAGTTAGCTTTACGAGCTCGGATTGGTCCATATCAAACCCGACTTATCACGAATCTTTATGGCTCGACATCTTAACAATATTCCTAGAATGTTTGGCTTAAAATTTGGTGATTTAAACCAACGGTTTCTTGAATTTCCCTCCCATAATAGAAATTTGGTTCAATTTCTGTACCAAACTTTGACATTATGCTCATTTATATATTTTAAATCTCCATTTCCATTCTCCAGTTGACTTAAAAGAAACACACTTTTAACACTAATTTCAAACATTCAAATGGATCCCAGTTCTCATTTTATTTAATTGTTTCAATTTTTCTTAAAATCAATGGACTTAATTAGATAACTCGGTTTGATACTTGAATGGAGGTTTTTCAAACACAAGCTTGCCTTCTTAAAAATGTATCGAGGAATTATATGTATATTCACGTCAAAAAGCGTGCTTGGATCGCTAGAAAGGGCGACGCGAATACATATATTTGCAGTCCAATAGCTTCTCAAAAAACAAAAAAAAAAAACAAAAAAACAAAAAACCCTAAAAGAAGACTCACACATAAAATTTTAAGTGACAGTACTTTTGCTATACATGCAACTATACTTCTTCAAGGTGACCCTTGCCAGCCCTGCAATCCAATGTCATTGTGCTGCCGTGAAGGACCCGAAGGCGGCGCCGGCTTTCCTTTCGGCAAAAACCCATAGAAGTTACCGGAGGAAGCCGAAGATTTAGGCTTAACCTTAAGAAATTGTGTATGCCTAGCACTGTGAACTTGATCAACCTGCTGAAGTATTAGTAAAAAGACTAGCAATATCAACATAGGGGTCATTATTAGAGGCTTCTTAGTCATTGCAGAAGAAGACTAACAAGTCTTGAGAAGAAAGAAATTGGAGAAATGCTAAGAAGAGAGAGAAAAAGAAGGGAGAGAGAGTGCATGAGCAGGTGCCAAGGTTTGAAATAATATAGGGAGTGATATATGGCATTAGTTGGTGAAAGAGTTTCTTTTTTTGACCTTGTCTGATATATGTAAGCTTTTGCCAGCATGACGGCAAGCATGGCTAACTGGTATATTTCTACATGTTTGGTGCAAGAGTGCTTCAAATTGTTCCAATATTTTTAAGTATATTAAGCATCCAACTCCGCCTTAATTTAAACTTGAAGCTCTTGCAGAAAATGCGCAGCAATCTCCGTATAAGCGTATTAAGCAAAAACAATGCTATATATACATACATATTGTATAGATAGATTACAGAATGCCACATGACAATATTTCATTCGATTTTGAACAAAAAAACAAAGTTAAAACAGTTAATCAAGTACTGTTATCTTTGCACCTATAAAACTGTGTGTGTAAATATCATTTCTAATAAAGCAATGATCAAATAGTATGATGGTAATTTATTAAAAAATTAAACTATTAAAATACATTTCAATTAGAGGTCAATTATATTTATTTATCATAAGTATGACATGTTGAAATATTGTTCAAAATCCATAAAGATACGTGTGGAATGAAAAAGAGATGATAGCCAACACATTGGCCAATGCGACCGCATAAGCCAAGAGGCTATGCGGTCGTATGGCCTGAGGCAGAAAATTCGGGGCATTGGTTCATGCGGTCGCATGGTTGTAAATTTTGACCATTAGGAGGCCTTTTTCGATTTAACTTCTAGCGCCTTTTGGAATGTTTTTGCAACCTTTCAACACGGTTTTTTGGCACCAATTCATGGCATTGATTGAGTCCTATAAATAGGCCATGGATGATCAATGGAATTAATATATATATATATATATATATATATATAACATATGATAA
>NW_019231215.1:0-2935 GCF_002742605.1 Olea europaea var. sylvestris
CTCTTCTATAAAATTCTGACTTGGGAGGATAGTTTTATCCTCGTCCTTCTAAATTGCCATTGTTACCAATATATATTATTGATGGGTTAACTTAATGAATTGTTTTAACCGGTGAGTTCTCATCTATGAAATTTGATTTAAAATCAGGAGCCTGTTTCTTTTATCTCATTTACCCTCGAGGAGTCTTCTTGAAATGGCCTTCAATTGCTAGCTTTTGTTTCAGTCATATTTCTAACTTGATTGCTTGTTGAGCTCATTTTAGAGCTATGTGCAAGAATATAATGAACCTGAAAAAGATCAAACTTGGCATGAGTTAGTTTAAATAATGTCTGCAGCTCAAACCAGAATGACAGTGGAAGCCCTAACTTTAACTTTATCATGTATTATTTGCATCTGGAAATTTCTTCTGATTGTGGACCTTGCCTGTTAGGGATACAAAGGGTTATAATCTGAGTGAGCTGCTTTGTTCAATATTATTCTCATCTTTCCATGCAGAATGTGCATCCTTGTCAAGTATACCTCCAGGAAAATGGTACTGCACATATTGCCAAAACATGTTTCAAAGGGAGAGATTCGTAGAGCATAATGCTAATGCAGTCGCAGCCGGTAGGGTGTCAGGTGTAGATCCGATCAAGCAGATAACGAATCGTTGCATTCGTATTGTCAAGAACCCTGGAGAATTGGAAGTTATTACATGTGTAATCTGCCGGTAATGCACAAATACAAAAAAAATCTTTGACATTTGATCTTCACCTTATCTTCACCTTTATACTAGTGTCCAAGTCATTTTGAATGCTGTATACACTTGTTGAATAACTTCCTTCCCCAATTATAATAGTCATTCTGAATATCCGAGCTTATTTTATTTGTAGAGGCTATGATTATAGCAAATCTGGTTTTGGTCCGCACACGGTTATATTGTGTGATCAGGTATTCTTCCAGGTTTTATCTTAAGGTTTTCCTCATTAATTTAGTGATGTACCAATTATCTTTTCATTTCTTCCCAGTGTGAGAAAGAATATCACGTGGGCTGTCTGAAAAAATGCAAGATGGCAGATCTAAAGGTGTGTATATATGATATAATTGGACTGGTTTGTTCCTACTCTTTGTATAGATGATCTATTGTCTGTGTCGACTATTCTTACATCAATCTCTGAAATTGAATTTGATGCACTTGTGAAAAATAGGAACTTCCCAAAGGAAAATGGTTCTGTTCTGTGGATTGCAAGAGGATCTATGCTGCATTGCAAAATTTGGTGAGTTCTGGGGCTGCAGAAAAGCTCTCGGACTCTTCTTTGGGTGATCTAAGGAAGAAGCACAAGGAAAATGGCTTGGATTCTGATACTAATCTTGATGTGAGTTGGAGACTTTTGAATGCAAAAGTTTCTTCTCGTGAAACCCGAGTGTTACTCTCACAGGCTGTAGCTATATTTCACGTAAGCATTCTTGGATCATGTTTTGATGTTCATAGTCTTGGTCAGTTCCCTCCCGTTATAATAAATATGATGTGCCCGTGGTTTACTTGTTGCACAATTAGAATTAGTGTGCAAGGGTTTGATGTTTCTTTTAGCTTTTAACAAGATGGTAGCTTAGAGCTTGACTTTACCACAAGCACCCTTTTGTAGTTTCTATCTATTTGTGTTATGTGTGGGTTTCGATACAAATATGTTTTTGGTTCAGTTCTTTTCGTTTTATGCTCAAGTGATTTTTCTGTTAAAAAACGAATGAAATTTAGATGCCTGATAAGAAGATTTCCAGTGACTAGTAAATGTTTGGTTTCATATCTGATGGAAACCAGTGTTCTTGTTCTGAGGCTGTATCTTCATGTAATACAAACGTAAACTGGTAATATACTACTGAGTGCAAAAAATAGTTTTTTTATTGGAATGCTCTGTCTATTCACTATAGACTGTAGCCTCTTGTACAGCTAAAGATTTCAAGGTTGAGTTGTATCTTCGAAGCATCTTTTTCTCGTCAAAGATGGGTGAATTTTTGGTGTGGACATTAGTTGGCCTTTAAGTCATCATATCCTTTCAATTGGTGTTTCAGGGTGGAGAACAGCAGAAAAAAATTGAAAAAGGGAAATGTTATGGAAACGGGTCTAATTGTAAACTTTATGGTTTTCTCTGATTGGAAGTTTGATGCTGCTGCTACCCCTTGATCAAGTCTATCATATTTTTCACATGCCATGATATTTGCCTTATTTGCAGTTGTATAATGTGATTTTATGGTCTTATCTTATGGAACTTCCTTTTTTTGGCTTTTAAACTGTCTAAGAGAAGCTGGCCATACTGAAATTGTATATTTTCTTTCAGGAATGTTTTGATCCTATTGTTGATACAGAAACTGGACGAGACTTCATTCCATCTATGGTTTATGGGTAAGCATAATTCCTTTTGCACTTTGTTAGGCATAGATAATTTTCTTGAATGTTGTTATATCAATATATCGTCTAATAATACCCCTCCCCTCCGAACCCACCCACACACGTGCAGAAGGAATGTTAGGGGCCAAGACTTTAGTGGAATGTACTGTGCTATATTGACGGTGAAGTAAGAACCTGGTTTCCCAATTGTGGTAGCTGTCAATTCTTCATTATATTTTTATTTTTGGTTAACAATTTCTTTATAATTCTTGCAGCTCATCAGTTGTATCAGCAGGGATCATTCGGATTTTCGGACAAGACATAGCAGAACTCCCGTTAGCTGCTACTCGTATGAGTAATCAACGCAAGGTTGGTTCATATGCTGTTCAGAATACAGAATTTCATTGACCCTAGTTAATTTTATCTTAATCTTAGCCTCCTCTTTTTCAGATCTGTATTTTTCTCCACACTTGTATCTTTTTGTGCCCTGAATGCATATAATTGTAGACCATTACTGAATTTCATTTCTTGCTGGCTGATGGAATATATTATTGTATTAGCTCTTTGGGT
>NW_019231216.1:0-2935 GCF_002742605.1 Olea europaea var. sylvestris
TTTTCTCGACTGTGTCGAACTTGGCTAAAATTTGGCTGTTTGATCTTAAATAAAAATCGCGCCGAGGGCAATTTCGTCATTTGCCTCGACTGTGTCGGAATGGGCTCAAATTTGACAGGTTGATCGGAAAAAAAATCGCGTCGGGTGCAATTTCGTCATTTTTCTCGACTGTGTCGAAATTGGCTGAAATTCGGCAGTTTGATCTGAAATACAAATCGCGCCGAGAGTAATTTCCTCATTTTTCTCGACTGTGTCGAAATTGGCTGAAATTTGGCTGTTTGATCAGAAATAAAAATCGCGCCAGCGGTAATTTCGTCGTTTTTCTCGACTGTTTTGGAATGGCCTCTAATTTGACAGGTTTATCGGGAACAAGAACCGCGCCGGGTGTAATTTCGTCATTTTTCGCGACTGTGTCGGAATTGGCTAAAATTTGACAGGTTGATCGGATACAAAGATCGCACCCGGGGCAATTTCGTCATTTTTCTCGACTGTGTCGGAATTGGCTGAAATTTGGCAGTTTGATCTGAAATAAAAATCGCGCCAGGAGCAATTTCGTCATTTTTCGCGACTGTGTCGGAATTGGCTAAAATTTGACTTGTTAATCGGAAACAAAAACCGCGCCGAGGCCAATTTCGTCGTTTTTCTCGACCGTGACGACTGTGTCGGAATTGGCTGAAATTTGGCAGTTTGATCAGAAACAAAAATCGCGCCGGGGCAATTTCGTCATTTTTCGCGACTGTGTCAGAATGGGCTCAAATTTGACAGGTTGATCGGAAACAAAAATCGCGCCGGGGGCAATTTCGTCATTTTTCTCGACCGTGTCGGAATGGGCTCAAATTTGACAGGTTGATCGGAAACAAAAATCGCGCTGGGGGCAATTTCTTCATTTTTCGTGACGATGTCGAAAAGGGCTGAAATTTGACTGGTTGATTGGAAACAAAAATTGCGCCGGCGGCAATTTCGTCATTTTTCGCGACTGTGTCGGAATGGGCTCAAATTTGACAGGTTTATCGGGAACAAAAATCGCGCCGGGTGTAATTTCGTTATTTTTCGCGACGATGTCGAAAAGGGCTAAAATTTGACTGGTTGATTGGAAACAAAAATTGCGCCGGCGGCAATTTCGTCATTTTTCGCGACTGTGTCAGAATGGGCTCAAATTTGACAGGTTGATCGGAAACAAAAATCGCGCCGGGGGCAATTTCGTCATTTTTCTCGACCGTGTCGGAATGGGCTCAAATTTGACAGGTTGATCGGAAACAAAAATCGCGCTGGGGGCAATTTCTTCATTTTTCGCGACGATGTCGAAAAGGGCTAAAATTTGACTGGTTGATTGGAAACAAAAATTGCGCCGGCGGCAATTTCGTCATTTTTCGCGACTGTGTCGGAATGGGCTCAAATTTGACAGGTTTATCGGGAACAAAAATCGCGCCGGGTGTAATTTCGTTATTTTTCGCGACTGTGTCAAAATTGGCTAAAATTTGACTTGTTGATCGGAAACAAAAACCGCGCCAGGGGCAAATTCGTCATTTTTCTCGACTGTGTCGGAATTGGCTGAAATTTGGCAGTTTGATCAGAAATAAAAATCGCGCCGACGGCGATTTCGTCATTTTTCTCGACTGTGTCGGAATGGGCTCAAATTTAACAGGTCTATCGTGAAGAAAAATCGCGCCGGGGGCAATTTCGTCATTTTTCTCGACTGTGTCGGAATGGGCTCAAATTTGGCCGGTTTACCGGGAACAAAAATTACGACGGGTATAATTTCGTCATTTTTCGCGACTGTGTCAGAACTGGCTAAAATTTGACTTGTTAATAGGAAACAAAAACCGCGCCGAGGGCAATTTCGTCATTTTTTCGACTGTGTCGGATTTTGATAAAATTTGGTAGTTTGATCTGAAATAAAAATCGCGCCGGGGGTAATTTCGTCATATTTCTCGACTGTGTCGGAATGGGCTCAAATTTGACAGGTTGATCGCAAACAAAAATCGCGCTGGGGGCAATTTCGTCATTTTTCTCGACTGTGTCGGAATAGGCTAAAATTTGGCAGTTTAATCGGAAATAAAAATCGCGCCAGCGGCAATTTCGTCATTTTTCTCGACTGTGTCAGAATTGGCCGAAATTTGGCAATTTGATCTGAAATAAAAGTCGCGCCAGGGGCAATTTCGTCATTTTTCTCGACTGTATCCGAATTGGCTCAAATTTGACAGGTTGATCGGACACAAAAATCGCGCCGGGTGCAATTTCATCATTTTTCTCGACTGTTTCGGAATTGGCTGAAATTTGGCAGCTTGGTCGGAAATAAAAATCGCGCCTGCGGCAATTTCGTAATTTTTCTCGACTGTGTCGGAATGGGCTCAAATTTGACAGGTTTATCGGGAACAAAAATCGCGCCGGGTTTAATTTCGTCATTTCTCGCGACTGTGTCGGAATTGGCTGAAATTTGACTTGTTGATCGGAAACAAAAGTCGCGCCGGGGACAATTTCGTCATTTTTCTCGACTGTGTCGGAATTGGATAAAATTTGGCAGTATGATCTGAAATAAAAGTCGCGCCAGGGGCAATTTCGTCATTTCTCTCGACTGTGTCGGAATGGGCTTAAATTTGACAGGTTGATCGGAAACAAAAATCGCGCCGGAGCAATTTCGTCATTTTTCGCGACTGTGTTGGAATTGGCTAAAATTTGATAGGTTGATCGGAGACAAATCGTGCTGTGGGCAATTTCGTCATTTTTCTCGACTGTGTCGAAATTGGCTACAATTTGGCAGTTTGATCTGAAATAAAAATTGCGCCGGGGGAAATTTCGTCATTTGTCTCGACTGTGTCGGAATGGGCTCAAATTTGACAGGTTGATCGAAAAAAAATCGCGCCGGGGGCAATTTCGTCATTTTTTTCGACTGTGTCGGAATTGGCTGAAATTTGGCAGTTTGATCTGAAATAAA
>NW_019231217.1:0-2935 GCF_002742605.1 Olea europaea var. sylvestris
AGTTATGCATGAAAAGCCATAATATGCATATGGTGGACAAGTCCACAAAGTTAGATATCTATTTATGCCTTAGGACAAGTCCGGAGGGCATCGGCAAGCCGGAAGGTGCAAGTATGTGTTTGATTGTATTCTTTCGTGTAGTATTATCATGATAAAATTAAAGCATGGTATCTTACTGAGTATTCCTTACGCTCATAGTATTTTATACTAAATTTTCAGATCCATGATCGTTGGATTGATGGAAGTTAGTTGGCAAAAGCGATGATGGGTTAAGGACAAAGATGTTTTGCATCGAAAGTTTCCTTTTGTATGTTTTGTTCGATGACTGCTTTCCATCTGTTTTTCTTATGGTAATATATAAAATTATGTATATGACATGATGTAATATGATATTAAAAGCAAATTTTGTAATCACATCTTTCATGTTATGTTAAGAGACATTTTACCGTTTTTTTTTCTTGCAAGTGATGAAATAGGCAGAAACGGAACAGTTTTGGGGTCAACTTCAAAACTATGTTTCTAACCCTATAAACATCCATTCGAGACTCTAAAAATAATTCTATGTTCCTCTTTGAGTTTTCTAAATATGGCAGCAGGATTTGCTCAATTTGGATATTTGTGGCCTGAGATATAAATTTTTAAACGTCAAGAGGTCAATCTGGATTTCCTGTGTAACACTTCACTGTTTTCAGTAAAACTTCCATATCATATGATCTTGGAAAATTTTCATATTTTAATCTAGAAAACTACTTGAAATTATCTTTCTAATCCCATAAATTTCATGTAAAACGGAGTTGGGATGAATTTTACAAAAATTGTCAAACTTGCTGCCCCAACTAACCTTGATAGTGTCGAGGCCGTATATGTAAAGTATAATTTCATGTTGACATGCACTTTTACCGGCCATCAAATTTTATAAGAATTGTTTTACCAAATTGAAAATAAGTTTCTAACATGTAATACTTCTATTTAAGAGTATCTACATGTACCAAAGACTGAAGTTATTATGTTTAGTACGTGACCCTCGAAGCTTAAGTTCGGGACGTCACAGCGTGGTATCAGAGCAGTTGTACTTTTCTGTAGACTTTTTAAAAGAAAGTTACTGTCCTTCATCATCGGGCAAGTTAGCAACTGACTTCCAACCAACTATCAGGGGAAAAATTTTTTTTTTATGCAACGAACTGCTATATCTATGGCTGGATATAGGAATATTTTGAATCAAGTCATGGTTGAGATTATGAAGTCATAAACACTCATATCTAAATATTTATTAGAGCCTTGTAGAGTAACCTAATTAATTTTTGTCCTAGTTATGGCACGAACGGTATGAACCCCCACAAGGACAGAAGCTTGTGGTTTCGCGAAGAAGCGGGACATTTTATTGGCATTTTACTATAATTATCGTATGCATCCGCTCCATAGCCTCGAATAACATCTTGATCTACTAGATTGTATTATTCAGATGTTATGGGAGATACACCATAGCTTAAAGGATAAGGTGAAGATACAGAGGTTATATGAAACTGTTCCGGAACCTTGGGCCTCAGTCATAAATGAGATTGTGCTATGGTCTGACGATGACTTTTCGTATGAGGACCTTACGTATTTGCTTCGAGAAAGTTATGGAACTAGCCGTGATTTACAGCGAAACTTTAAGAAGACTATAACCTTATCCATGAATACCAGTTTACGAACTACCAATTCTAGGCTAGATAAGGGACCGTTGGCTAAGTGCTTTTCGAGAGTTCTAGATGAAAGTTTTCCCGTACCATTACTAGATAGTTCGGAGCAAAGCACGTTAGAAGAAGACCAAGAAGAAGACCCAGATGAAGATGCCGATGAGGATCCAGAAAAAATAGAAGATTAGACACCATCTTACCTAGCTATCTTTGTTTTTGGAACATAACAGGATGTAATATGTACCTCTGCTTGTGAATGTATGCACCATACCTCAACATGGCTCTTTTTTGTGAAAAATAATAATGTATATATATGAAGGAAAGTTGCTTTGGCCTTTGGATTTTCTTTCTAAAATTAGTATTACGTTCTAAAGTAATTCTAATTGGATGAATATTTTTTTTATTCAAAGGAGATGCCTCCAAAGCGCAACCACGGAAATGCTAATGCTAGTTCTAGTGGTGACGAAGTTAATGTTGCAAACTTTGCACGAGAACTGCTTGCTGTAATGCGGGAGTTGGGACAGCAACAACGGGCACCACCTTTGACTGGGCAACGAACCCTAAATCAACAAATACCAGTTGAACATCAGGAGCCCAACCAACCAAGAGGGATCGAACTGCAATGATAGAGCAGTTTCGTAAAATGAACACTCCAGCCTTCGAAGGGAGTATGGATCCCTTAGCAGTTGAGGATTGGTTACGAGAACTAGAACGTATCTTTAAATTTATAAGATGCGAAGATGCTGAAAGGGTAATATTTTCAGTGTTTATGCTAAAGAAGGGGGCTAGCCATTGGTGGGACATGACTAACAGGCCATTAACACCTGCTGAAGAACATGCTATAACTTGGGAGAGGTTTAAGGAACTTGTAGAAGAAAAATTCTTCCCGACAGCTGTGAGAGGTCAAAAGGAGATGGAGTTCCTCAGACTCTAGCAGGGAACCATGACCCTTGTGGAATATGAACGCAAATTTGAGGAATTATCAAGGTTTGCTCCACATCTAGTGGACGCTGAGTAAAAGCAGGCTAGAAGATTTGAACGTGGGCTTCAACCTTATATTCGTGACATAGTGTCAGTTCTTGAGCTGAGCACTTATCGAGAAGTTCTAAAACGAGCCCAGACTATTTCTTATCAAAGAACTCAAAACGTTGGAAATCCTTACCAAGTTCAAATTTACCCTGCTGAGTTTAAATTTCAAAGATTTTTCCTATCCAATTGACACCTAACAACAATTCAAGTATCAAACAACGTGTCAA
>NW_019231218.1:0-1743 GCF_002742605.1 Olea europaea var. sylvestris
AAAAAAATATGAAAATTTTGGATTTATGTGAATAATATTTTATTTTAAAAATGGGTAATTGAAAATGAGTTTAAAAAAAATTTAAAAGAATGATTACCAAGACAGGGTTTTGGCTCCATTAAATTTAATTTTAGAGAAAAACATTTTTTGAAAAAATGATTTTTTGAAAAATATATAGCTAAAAAAGAAAAAAAAATTTAAGTATACGTGCTTGTTTGATAGAGATTTTGATAATTAATTTTTTGACTGTTAGAGATAAAGTGAGTCCTACCTATAAGAGATGAATAAAAAAATGACGATCGAAATAATGAAATAATGATCAAAAAATTGATTTTCATTGGATTAAAATCCTTTCCAAACAAACTCTATATATGATATTGAAGAATGTGTACTTGAAAAAAAAAATGAATTAAAATTTTAATGAAACTCAAACATAGGCCGAAACATTAGTACACTTCTATAAGTAATTGTGTAATATTTTCAATGAGGAGTTTTAGTGTGTTTTTTAGTTAATTTAGGGGTGTTTATGTAATTATCTCTTTGTATGAATCTCGTTCTTCAAAACTCATTTTAAAATCATACATTTTTTTATTAAAATAATATCAAATATAAATTTAATTTTTTTTTTAATTTTTAATCACACATTCTTCATTGTTCTATTATTTACAATGCATTATTTTCTCCAAAATGGAAATAAAACGAGGACTATATGCCCCCGTTTGGCTCCCATTTTTCGAAAATGAAAATAAGTAGAATAATTTTTTTTGAAAAATGAGTGGTTGAAAATAAAAAGAAAAATTTTCGATTTACGTGTAATATTATTTTATGGAAGATTGTATAATTGAAAATAGAAGAAATAAAATGAAATGTAATTTAAAGGGTGTTTGGTAGAAATTTTTATGTGAAAATGCATTTTTGAATAGTAAATTGATGGGAAAAATAAGAAAAAGTTTTTGATTTACGTGTAATATTATTTTAATAAAAAATGTGTGGTTGAAAAATAAGAAAAAGTTTTTGATTTACTTGTAATATTATTTTAATAAAAAATATGTGGTTGAAAAGAAGAGAGAGAAAAATACATTTTGATAAAAATGGGTGCCAAACAGGCCTTAATTAAAATTTAATTGGGCCAAACGGTGGTACATGTCTTGCTATAAATATACGTATTTCGCAGCTCTCCACACTCCCGTTTTACTGATTTTGCCCTTTTCACTTCCCAGTGCCGGCCATGGTTTCTCCGTGAGATCTTTCGCCGGAGGTGGATTTTCCTGGTCTCAGTTCATAATGAGTGCTGGTGCTCCATGATTTCTCTCCATTTCTCTGCGGCTCGTTCGAATCGTTTTTCACTGAGGCGAGAGTGTTCAAGTTTTTCTATATGTACTTTCTTTATACAATAAACTAGTATTCAGATGTTTAATTGATTTTTGGGCGTTTAATTTGAATGCATGTGTCTGCGCTTGTCTGTGACCTTTTTGACTCGGTCGTACCGAGTCGACTCGGGTAAGCAAAAGGAACGATCATCTTTTTCTACCGGACATTATACACTCTTTTTGACCTAACACGGTCCACTCTTCTTTTGGGATGAGTCGACTCAGAGCGAGTCGGGCAATGTCGGGAAGTAGTGCAGTCCCAATTTTTAGGATGTTTCTTCTTTCTGCCCCTTTTTTTTTCACGTTGTTTCTGAGAAAGATACTCAACAATCAAGAATCTTCCTTTCTTCTTCTTTTTCGTCATTTTTTTTTT
>NW_019231218.1:7131-15875 GCF_002742605.1 Olea europaea var. sylvestris
TCGAATATTCTGCATATGCCCTGAAAAGGATTTCACATACTCCCCCATAGAGCTTGTGTGTCTCAGGTCTCAAAGTGCCCGTCGAGCCTGATACTCAAGATTTTTCGGAAAAAACTGCGATCTGATCGTTTCTTTGAGGAGATCCCAAGAATTTATTCGGACCCTGTTGGGCTAAATATGAGCATATTTGATTCGTCACCATAGTTTTGCATCTCCACCCAGATACATGGTAGTTGTGGTTACCTTTCTAGCTTCGTCTTCGATCGAAGCTGCGAGAAAGTATTATTCCATGTCAAACAAGAAGTTTTCGACTTCTTTTGCATTAGGTGCCCCTCCGTAGTTACACGGTTCAGGAATTCTGAGTCTAGGAGCCTACTTAGGTACGAGAGCTTGCCCATTGTCCACCGCACGTTGGAGTACTCGCAATTGAGATCTCAACGCTTCCATTTCATCCTGTAGATCAGGAATGATTGCAGCAGCTTCAGTCATTGTTGTGCAAGCCCGTTGGCTTTCATCCTGTTGGATGTGTAATCCACAAATCTCGGATTCTGCCATCTCGACTTTTTTCTCGAGGCCGTCTAGGGTATAACACAACTTAGTAGTCGTCTCATCAAGCGCATCCGCGCGCTGTTTAGAAGTACTATTCTTTTGAGGCTCTCCCACTTCAGTGGTGTGGGATGTAATTGGATCCAAAGCTTTCTTATCGAGGGTCATGAGTCGCAGCTCTGATATCAACTTTCATGGGGTGCCTTTCTTCTTGGCATAGAAAGGGACACCGTGTGGCAGTAGTCTGCTCCGTTAGATTACCTTCCACCTTTTCTCGGTCGCGTCGGGACGAACGAAAATTTGATTACAGTTTTGTAGAAAGTTTACAACAGAGAATTTGAATATATTGAAAGTAGATTGAACATTGATTGATGAAAACTGAACATTACAATTGACGAAAGCAAAAAATTACAATTACTGGTACAGGGGGCGGACTATAGTGAGCTTTAAAAATTTTTGAATGACTAATACCTCATATAATAGTATTCGAAACAAAAACCTAAGTGACAGGAGTAGACGATTAAAAGACGAGGAATCATACTAAACGTTTATTAATATCAGAGCTATTTATAATTGAAATAACTATTACAATGAAAAGAAAATTATAACTCAAATTTGAACTAATATTTACAATGTGCGGTTGAAGTTGGGCAAACTGTGGCTACGATAGTAACAAGGGGCTAAGTAAAGCAGCGGTTTTTGACACAAGTGTTGTTAGTGATGAGAAACACTAAACCTTGTGGACTATTTACCTGGTTCAGGTGGTATAACTCAACTAATTGGCCCTGATCTAGATAGAAGTTGTAAATGGAGCAAATCTAGTGTCAGAGAAGACCATGTATTGACCGGTTTGCGCAACTCATCCCATTTGGATGAGCATAAACAGAATCCTTGAACCATGGTCTCTGCCTGTATAAGACTTTTTTGTTCTCTTTTTCTTGAATTTTTATTCTTTTAACTCCACATTTCTTTATATTTGTTCAATTTATTTTGTTGATTTGTAATTGATGCCAAAAATGTTATTACCTGACTCTAATGACTTCTTTGGGCGGAAACCACCTGAAAGGATCTTTTTTGTTGTGAAAAATGAAGTTTGAATATGCCTAAATAGATGGAATGGATACCTAAGTGCCATTACGTTGATCTAAGGATAATATCCCCCATTTTACAGTCTTGTTTACAGTCTCAAGTAGGTCGTTCAAGTATCCCTTAGGTATTCTTTTGTAATTAAACAAGGCCTCTCTGAACTCTCCTTTAATTGCCACCTTTTGCATATTGAGTTTTTTTTCTCTCATTGAGAGTTGTTTAAGTTGTAACCTTACATGATGTTTAGATGCTGGTTTATATATAAATTTTTTTCTTTTCATCACAAAGTTTATTGTGCAACAACTCTAAATTTCATTTTTTTCTCTCTGCTTCATTCAGACCATCATATTGATTCAGTTTGCTGTCACCTTTTGGCCTGTGCTGTCACCATCATATTGATTCAGTTAAGCCAATTTTCTTCTTGCTGGACTGACTTTCATTGATATTATCAAGTCAGATGGGAAGCAGTTCTGATTCAGAGTCGGATATCAGTGATTCAGAGATTAATGAATATGTTGAAAAACCTTACGAGGAACTGAAGGCCGGTGTTTACAAAGTGAAGGGCCGAAATGGTACCCTTAGGTGCCCCTTCTGTGCTGGAAAGAAAAAACAAGACTACCAGTACAATCATCTTTTTCAACACGCCATTGGAGCAGGCAAAGGCTCCTCCAACCGAAGTGCAAAGCAAAAGGCAAACCATCTTGCATTGGCTAAGTACTTGGAAACTGACCTAGCTGAGATGGCGGAACCACTTCCCCAGCATGTGGTTACACCTGCACCTGCTGTTAAGTCTGAGCAGAATGACTTGTACTGCTGGCCTTGGACAGGAATAGTTAATAACATATTGAATGAGCCAGGCAATGAACAGTGTGTGGATAGCAGTGGGTACTGGTTGGAAAAGTTTTCCAAGTACAAGCCTTTAAAGGTTGAGATTTTCTGGGATCAACAGGAGCGCACAGCACAAGCTGTATTGCAATTTGATAATGATTGGAGTGGGTTTAAGAATGTCATGTTGTTTGAGAAGTTTTTTGAAGCTGATGGTCATAGTAAGAAAGAATGGGATGAGCGTAGAAATTCTCCTGGTTCAAACGTATATGGCTGGTTTGCTCGTGAAGACGATTATAATTCAGAAGGGGCAGTGGGAGATTACCTTAGGAAAAATGGAGAGTTAAAGACGATCGCTGACATTGTTGAGGAAGCAGCTAAAGACAAGGAAAAAATTGTGGCTAATCTAGCCAATGAGATAGACATGAAAAATGAAAATCTGGATCACTTGCAGATCAAATACAATGAAAGAGCAATGTCCCTTAGTAGGATGCTTCAAGAGAAAGACATACTTCACCGTCGTTTCGATGAAGGTTTGTCGTTCACCTCTTATCTCATACTGCATTATGTTCTTTGAGATACTGCATAGATTTCTGCACAATGGCAATTATTTGTCCCCGATCAATCTATTAAGTTTTCTTTATCTCAGGTTTTGATAGTAATTGACGTGTTTCTGAGTGTCGTGTTCTTTCAGAAACAAGGAAGCTGCAACGCGATTCACGGGAGCGTGTAAGGAGAGTTTTAGATGAACAGGAGACGTTAAACATAGAGTTGGAAAACAAAAAAAGACGACTTGATTCTTGGAGTAAAGAACTGAACAAACGTGAGGCATTGACGGAACGCGAGAGACTGAAACTTGAAGAGGAGAAAAAAAAGGTGATTCATTCATACTATATCATGTTAAAGGTCATAGCTGATGACTTATTTCTAGATATGACATTGTAATGAAAATTGATTGGTGATTATCACATCGTGCTAAAATTATCTCATGTGAAAGGTCATAGCTGACGAATTATTTCTAGTTACGACATTGTAATGAAAATTAATTGGTGATTATCATATCATGCTAAAATTATGTCTTTGTCAGAATGATATGAGAAATAATGCACTTCAAATGGCTTCGGAGGAGCAGAGAAAAGCTGATGAAAATGTCTTAAGGCTAGCAGAAGAACATAAGGTGTGCCTTTTAATGCCATGTCTTTTCTCCCTCCATTAGGTGCATGCTAGTATCCCACATTTATTTACATATTTATCATTACTTACAAATGCAAGTTCTATTACTTTTTAATATACTTTGACTAATATAATTTGCAGAAAGAGAAAGAGGAAGCTCTGAAAAAGGTTCTCGAGTTAGAAAAGAATCTAGATGAGAAGCAAAAACGAGAAATGGAAATTGAAGAGTTAAAAGGAAAACTAGAGGTGATGAAGCATCTGGGAAAAGATGATGCAGCTGTCCAGAAAAAGATAAAGGAGATGAATGAGCAACTGGAGGAGAAAATTGAGGAAATGGATAATCTCGAAGATTTAAATCTACAACTAACTGTCAAGGAGCGCACTAGTAATGACGAGCTACAACTGGCTCGTAAAGAACTAATAACGGTATGATATCTTCATGTCATCAAATCTTCTAGCTTGCAGCACAGATGTAGTGGGATAATAAATTAGTGGGATCGTAATTGTTCAACAATGGTTTAAGTGCTGTATATAAGTGATAATGCAGTGCAGAAAAGATCAGTCAGATAGCAAAGTAGTGGGTGAGGTGTCTCCTAATTGATATCATCTTGCCAGTTATGTCATTGATTAGTCCCGACATTATGAATATTTCCAATTTTTCTTTTTTACTTTTGAGGTCATTAATTAGTCATCATGCCAAGAATAATTCCATTTGTCTTGTTTCCTTTCAGAGTTTGCGTGAGATGCTAAGTAGCAGTCGCGTTAACATTGGGCTAAAGATGATGGGAGAAGTTGATGAGAAAGCGTTCAAGAATGCATGCAATCTGAGATTCCCACCTGAAGAAGCTGAGATAAAGGCCCTCGAACTTTGCTCCCTGTGGCAAGAGAAACTGAAAAATCCTCAATGGTACCCAGTCAAAGTCACCACAGATGATAAGGGAAATCCCCAGGTTGGTTGTTAATGATCTGAGTTCGTTTCTGTCTGTATTTTTTAAAATTTTTCACTTTCAGCAGGCTTAAATTTCTAGCAGATCTGTGGAGACTTAAGATATTAACGCCCTATCATTCCTATTGAAATTTTTGGTTCTTTTGAATTTTGTTTGAACGTGAATTAAGATTCTAAGGTAGTCTCTTTGCCTTTATGCTTGGTGTACGGTTGCTAAACCTTGTAGGAAATATTGAATGAAGATGATGAATTGCTAAGAAACCTTAAGGATGAATGGGGGGACGAGATTTATGATGCAGTTACTACAGCCTTCCATGAAATGAATGAATACAACCCAAGTGGCCGGTATGTGGTTCCTGAGCTGTGGAACTACAAGGAAAATAGGAAGGCCACGCTGAAGGAAGTCATCAATTACATCTTCAAGCAATTGAAGACTCTCAAGCGCAAAAGATGAGTTCTGGTGCCTCTCTCTCTCTCTCTCCATGTGTATATATGTGTGTGTGTGTACTTAACCAGGGTATTGTAGTGTGTCGATTATGTTGTGTGCATGCATCCTAGATTAACATGCAGATGCGAAGAAGTCTGAATTTATGAGAAATATATCTAATCAAAATTTTCTTCTTTTTTCTTTTATTCATGGGTAGGAAGCAGCTGGGAGAGTAAAGTTTGGAAAGTTGTGGAAGAAGAAGCCGAAATTGGACAGGATTGCCCCACTACTTTCAGTTGTTTTCTGTGAAGTTGGGACATGTTTATTTAAAAAATGCTGGACTATGTACTGTTCTTCATTGGAACAGAATTTAGTGCTTTGTGATTGAACACTCTGAGAATTTGAATTTGGTATGTTGTTAAACCATGCTTTTTATATTTTATTTTGGGGTGAATTTGATAGGTCTTTGTGAAGCCTGAGTGATTTTTGTTTCTAGATATAGATTATTAGTTACATTACCGTAATCTGTTAATGGTTGGAGACAGAGTCATATGGCCAGTGGCCTTCAGGTGAAAACACAAAACGAAAAAACGAGAACGAGAAACCTGGAGCAAAATGCTGACTAAAAAATTGAGAGGGAGAAGTTATATTGCTTAGTTGTTTCACCGTGATAGAGTTCGTAGTGTCTACTGCTTCATAGAAAGTACCAGGCATAGATTTTTCCACAAGTGTTCGATTTATGTCTTCTTTGGTTTTCTACATGAGTAGGCTTATCCAAACTAGGCATATTGAGTTCTTGACTGTGTCCTTCGAAAATTCAAGTTGCATGTCTTTATCTGTTCATTAGGGCACTCGAGGCATTAAAACTAACCAGTCGACTGATCATAAAATCCAACCAAGTCCAAAAGATTCCTAGGCTCAAAAATGAAAATATTAACCTTCGGAACATGAAATATTGGCTGAGAAAATTGAGAATGTCAATTCCTTCGAAAAAAATTCAAGACAGTTCATTTCTTCAAGGTTTATGTAGGTTTTGATCGTATAAAGTAATCTTGAATTCACCTTGGCACATTGCATAATCACTCACAATCCAACATGTTTCCAAATTCCGAGGAAAAATCCTGTCTTAGACATAGACATGAACCAAGAATTCCCAACTTCAACCTGAACAAGAATAACAGCTTTTTGATTGATGTTTTCTTGATCAAGAGAACCATAACAATAAATCTTGAAGCAGAAATATGAAAAATATGTCAACAACAAGGAATAAAAGGAGGTATAAAACACCAGCATAAAGAAATATTTCATTAAATAAACAACCTTTACTTCAAGATTATACTAAGGGTGGCATCCTTATAAATATGCCCACACAACGTAGTACATTAACTATTATTTCATTTTTATTTTTTTTTTCACCTTTTTCACTATCCTCAGTTTGTATTATGTCCATTCTCAACACCTAGACCGTACAACACGCCTGAATACTTCTCCAGAGAACCACTAAAAAAGTTCTCCTTCAACTTTTGAAAAGCAAAAGATGTGAGCAAACTATCCGAACCCGCCTGGTGGCAAACCCCAACTCTCTCCACCTCCAACAACTCGGCCAGCTTATTCAAGCCCCCGTGTAGACTGTTACAGAACTTCATCAAATGCTTAATATCATAAAGCACAGGAAAGTACACATGGATCATAGTAAAGAACCCCTCCCGTGTATCAGGCAAGCTCTGGCAAGTCAAGAGCTTGAGCAAATACCCGAAATCATAGCCGCTATGGAAAGTCACCCAGTACACATTATCGTTTAAAACAATCCCTGATGACATCAAAAGCTCCCCAAATCGCTTGGCATCAATGCCCTTCTCGATATTCTTAGAGAAATCAATGCCACTCTGGTGCAACAATTCAATCGAATCATTGGCAAATACATCCTCATTTGGATTGAATTCCTGAAAATTGAATTGCCAAATGCAATACTTGTCTGTTCCACAGGTGGGCAAATTTCCCTTGTCATCCGAAAATGTAAGCCCTAACTGAATCAGCTTCAGTAAATCCACATTGGCTTTCAAAGTTTGGTAATGATAGTCACTGGAATTCTTGAAATTGCCCACGGGTCGGATTACAATACCAGGGAACTCAGTATCCATGGCAATATATGGGTAATCATCGACAATATCACGAATTAGGGCAAATTCTTGGTCCAGATTATCAGCCCAAACCTCCCGAATCTGAATTGATTCGCTTTTTGGTAAAAGTGACATATCCCACAAAGATTTTCTATTCGACAAATTTAACCGATTTTTCTCAATCAAAATTTGAACATCTGAAGAGCCCTCGGATTGGTCTGTCAAAAACCATCAAATTCCAAATAAAAAACTGCATAAAAATCCAGAAAATGCAAAATCAGCTCCTCATTCCAACAGCCAAATAAAAAGAATAACATCCATAAAATAAATGTGAATTAAAACAACAATACCTTGTGAAATCAACAAATCTTGGATCTTGATACAACGTATCAATGAAATTATTGCTATAATTTAGATCCAGTGCCAAAATACACAAACATAGATGTATCAAAATCCACGTTGGGCATGAATAGATATTCTGCAGTTTCAGGGTTTTTGGGTTTCGGACGGGAGAAACGTGATAATGAATGTGAGGGGGTGATGAAGGGGCAGCTGATAAAATTAGGGCGACAAAATAATGCGGACCATTTCTTTCTTTTATAGGCAGGCATTTTATTTAAAAATGTAATTTTGAAATGGTAATTTTTTTTTTTTTTTTCCTTTGACAACCTAAAAATAGTTGGTTAAAGAAATGAATAATTATGGGATTTTTTTTTCCTTTTTATATAATTTCGAAATGTTCATGAAAAATTCGTTTATTAATGGTGGAGACATGGAGATCGAGTGGAAAGTTTGATTATTATTATTATTATTATTATTATTTTAACGAGGTGTCCCAACTTGCGCCAGACTATATCTTCGTCCCTGAACCTCCGGTCCCTCAGCTGCTCAGGGAGGTAAATCGTAGGATGTGCCCTTGTTAGTTCTCAGGTTCCCACATGGCTTTTACTCATTCTCCAAAGGGAGCCTCCTCCATGGTGATTAATCCACCAATAATTCCTCCTTTATTGGATCAAAGGTTCCCACCAGGAATCGAGCTCCCCACGCTTGGTTTCAGAGCCCCCCAATGTGATTGTTCCGCCAACTTGGATCAAAAGTTCCTACCAGGAAAGTTTGATTATTAATTGCATAGTGGGGTGTGAATGAATGAGTTTCTTGAATTTGTTATGTGAGTTATTTTTGTTGGCAAGGGATTGTTGGAATAGAAAACATGTTTTGTGAAGTTAAGAAATTCTTTAGTCGAATAAGAGTCAAGTGTCTTCAATAGCGGTGATCCCTTTAATTAGGGTAATTAGCACAAAACATCCCTACCTTTCGATATTTTTGTGGAAAACGTCCCTACCTTTCATTTTTTGGCAGATTACACCCTTACCTTTACCTTTTTTTTGCGCAAAACGTCCTTCTGTTAATTGTCCGTTAAAATGCTCCGTTAAATCAAAAAGGTAATTAGCACAAAAGGTCCCTACCTTTCAAAGTTATTATACAAAACGTCCCTACCTTTTATTTTTAGCATAATTAGCAGAAAAGGTCCCTACCTTTCAATATTATTGTGCAAAACGTTCCTACCTTTCATTTTTAGCATTTTTACCCCTACATTTCACCTTTCATTGCGCAAAAAGTC
>NW_019231218.1:16045-28353 GCF_002742605.1 Olea europaea var. sylvestris
ATCTTAAGGTAAGGTTAAAAACTAATTTTTTGTATGCTTGTGGTAATCTATTTTTTATTGGTCTTCTCATAAATTTTTAAGTAATTCTTCAAAATCTAGTAATGTCTGAGAATTTATAATATCAACATCTGTTATCTATGTCCGTTCTAAAAAGTATATCGCATTTTAAGATATTTTTCTTTCTTTTTTCTAATTTATCTATGATACCTTGTATATCTTTTATGATTATTGATCTTACAATTCTTTTAACAAAATTTTCTAATAAGTTTTCTTTGAAACACTTTAATAGTTCTTGTGATGCATATAATTGTTCTTGATATCCTATCTTATCAATTTCTTTTTCAAACTTAATTTCTTTTTTGTTTTTAACAACCCTTTTTATATTATATTGTCCTCTCTTATATTTGGGTTTTTTCATTTTATAATTATTCATAAAGATTAATAATTCTTTCAAATTTTTAGAAAAATTACTTATTAATTTTTTAAGGACTTAGATAGAAGATTTTTATTATGCAATATGTTGTTTTTAATATTTGTTTAAGGGCATTTTAGGTAGTTCCAAATGTTTGAAAAAGTCAAGGGCCATTTTGAAAAATGACCTCTTTTATTTGGGTCAATTTCATGTATTTCCCATTGTTTAAAGAGATTGCCATCTAAATAGAAATAAACAAATTGAAAAGAAAAAAAAATCATCTCCAATGCAATTTGACGAAGTTTTTATCAAAATGATATGATTGAAAAATAGATTGTTGACAACTCCGTCTAGATATAGTGAGCATTAGACATGCTAATTCTGTAATCATTCAAACAATCAAATGAAAGAGAACACTATGGGGAGGAGAATTGAGGATTGTGTTTCTATTTTAGATTATTAAATTTTCCAGCTCTTCCTTTTATTTATTTTTAAGACAATTATATATACAAAACAAATTTTATTATTTATACCATATTTTAATTCCTCAAATTTTGCTCATTTTTTGCTTTATGTTCATAATTTATTTATTTTTTGCGTTGCCTTCATATTGTTAAAATTTAATTATTTAGCACATTTTCTTTTATATAATAATTTTTGTCCAAATATTCTACTAGCATGTATTGAAATAAAGGGATCATATTTTGTCAAACTTTATATTCATTGTTTATCTTCCTTAGTGAAATACATAAGTAGCAAATAAGTTTTTTCTTATGCCTTTTGAGTGAATTTTTGGATGAACAGGATGTTGAAAACAATAGAAGGTTAAACACAAAGACACGATTAAAAAAAAAAAAAAATTGGAGATATAATTGCAAAATGTGAAGGTCAAGAACCTTGACTGCAATTAAAATGTGGGGTGCTAAATAAAAGACATAAGCAATAAAAAATATTGGGTTTTGAAAGTCTATATATTAGACATTAATGTTGCTCCGTTCTACTCACTTGAATGCCACATAAACTGCAATCCATAAAATTCATCGGAGACGCTCTTTGAAAAATTCCAATATGCCTAGCTAGTGCGATTGAAAAATTAAAATAAAAAAATAGACGTTATCTAGAGCTTCGTCCAAATGCGGAGGTTTAGTGATTATTTTTCTATTTTCGACATTAAAGTTTCTCTCTTCATCTTCAATTCATAAGACATCAATGCTCCATAAAACAGTTTAGTATATCAGTAGCTAAATTCAGCTACACTTGAAGATGGTGTTTTTATTGTATTATTATGTAAAATATCTCAATGTTTTGCATACCCTTTAGAATTTAAACTCTTGTTTGAGCCCTATTTTTTAGGAAAAAATATATTTTTAAACAGTATTTTGACACATTTCAACCACACATTTTTAATAAAATAATATTATATGTAAATTTAATTTTTTTATCTTTAATTACACATTTCACATCAATACACTATTAAAAAAATACATTTTCCTCGAAAATGGGGCTCAAACAAGGGCTAAATTATTTTGTAAAGTTACTTTAATTATTGTTTGACTTTAAAATTCTTCAAGCATTATTGTCAAATACACAAATCGATAATTGAATGGCGAGTTTAAATCTCGGGCATCTTGAATAGGAATCCATTTAGTGAAAGATCTGATGGTCATACTACTGTGAGTCTCCAACATCCTTCTTATGACATATGACGTCATCGATCAAATTAGTATTAATAGTGACTGTAATTTTGAAAAATATGTGATTAAAAATGAGTATAAAAAAAAAAAGTAAATTTCAATAATCACTTCAGGCCTCATATGAACTTAAAACTCAATTTTTGTAAATAAAAGAGAGAATTTCTTGTTTGATAATTTTTCTAATAATGAATTATTAATGATAACAAATTATTTTTGCCTTTTGGTGAAGTTGTTTTTTGAGAAATAATTATATAAAAAATATTTTTTGAAAGAATATGTGATTAAAAAATAAAAATAATTTTAAAGAATGTGAAAATAGATTTTTTTGAAGATGCTGAAATTAAAAATCAGTGTGAAAAAAAGTATTTTTGAAAAATGAAACCAAAATTTATATTAACCCTTATTTGATGCCCATTATTTCATTAAAATGAGTTTTATAATAGTAAATTGTTGGAGAATGTGTGATTAAAAGTTTGAAATTTTTTAATTTACGTACATAATATTCTATTTTGATAATACGTTATTGAAAATCAGTTTAAAGTTTTTTTTTTCATTTTAAATGAAAAATCAAATAGGGGCTAGAAATTGTTCAAAGGAAGCCAAAAATTGGCCTATTACCTTGTGAACCGATCCTATCTCAAAATTTCGCTCTTGTTTAGCCTTTGTTCGAGCCCTCTTCTTTTTTTTTTTCTTTCGTAAAACTCAATTTCAATTACATATTCTCACATAAAACAATTTTACACCTGGATCTAAAACTTCTTTTCATAATTTAATTACAAATTTTCAAAAGATCACCATTCAAAAGACTAAAATATATTTTACCAAAAAAGGGGTTCAAACATGGTTTTATTTTTCTTAGCACTGATTTAACTGACCCTAATTTTATTGTTAGCTCTTATGATGCATTTAATTGCGAGAATGAATTTTTTAGGAAAAGAAAATAAATTTTAATCAATTAACTTATGATACGAGAAATATAAATTAAATGTATTTTATTGATTTAATTTATATTTTATAAAATATTATATTTATTCATTTTTCAGATGACTGAGGGATAAATGAAAAAGAGTGAGCAAGTGAATTACCGAGAAAATAACAGCCATCCCTCCTATTCTTTTTATCCCCCCTTTCACTGTAGCCATCAGTCTTCCCCAACAGTTCCCACCTCTGCCCAAAACTCACGAAATCCGTAAATCGGATGTCTGCAGTTCTAATTTTCACGCTCTCTCAATTCGGCTATTGGGCAACTATATCAGGTACTCCCCAAATCCTCTCTATGTTTTTCTTCATCTTCTCGTGTGTGCGTGCATATCTTTGCTTTCTTACTTCCAATCAGGACTAGGGTTTGACGTTTCAATTTGGGGTTTCTTGATACGTCAGTGATTTTGTTGTAATTACTTTTGTTAGATTTAACTAAAGTAGTATTGCTTGAAAAAATTCACGCTGTTTAGTTGGTAATGTAAATAATATATTTTTTTTGCTCAATTCACTTATATGCTGCTGAAATCAAAATAATATTATGTTGACTGTCTTGCGGCAGTCCTGAAAATATTTTAGATACGAGCTGTGAACTACCAAACACAGAATGCAATTGGATTGAAGACGAGGTTACTTCTATGCTTGTGATGACATTATGGCACAAGGGTGGTTTGTGAGTGTCATTTGTCTCTATTGGTAAGAAAAAAAACCTTGGAGGTATAAGTACTAGAAAATGTAACTAGTATATCATCTACACGAATCGAAAGGAATTGACTTTTAGAGAGAGAAAAAAATAAAAAACCAAGTAATCCTTGAAAGTTTGTAGTTGTTATTATCATTAGCTGTGAAAAGTTTCATATAAGAAAAAAGGACTCCGCCTTCATTTGTAGGAGGCAACATTTGGATTTATTCATTATTTTTTATTGGTCAATCCCCAAATTTACAAAGGTACAAAATCTAAGAAACATGTTTTTATATTTTCTGTTCTTTTTATATCATTTGGAGTTCTGAGGCGGTCTTAGTTTTTGTAACCTTCTTTTTATTTCTTTCATGCACGCCAACACAAACGTACAATCTAACGCCACACCTAAGTCCATTAGATGCTTACAGGGTTTCTGTTGAATAAAGATTCACTCTTTTGCACAATTAGCCATTTTTGAGAAACCTTTTGCATAATTGTTCTTAATTGCACCATGTCCATTTTTAGCTAACAACAAAAATTTTTTTACTGAAAGAATTAGAATACTAATTTCCACCCTTTCCAAATGTGATTTCTATGTTATGTATGGCCGTGCCTAAGGGCATATCTGTTGAAGTAGATTCTTCTTTTTGATCAATCAAAACTCCTTCCCAAACTGACAAGCTTTTTCCAAAGCATAGCCAACCTTCCTACAAGAGATCTTTTCTTAACATCAAGTGTGTTGGGACTAGATGGAAATGAGAACTCCAACAATTTCTTTGTTTTCAACGCCTCCTAACGGGAATTGGATTGGAAAAAAGAAGGATTGTTGTTGTAAGATATCTAATGAAACCATCGCTGAAATTGAGATCTTATTAAAAGATATCACATTGTTCGAGGTACTCTAGATACTGTTGAAGTAAAGGATCGTCAACAAGGGCGTTCTAGTGCGCTGTAGATTCTTATCCAAGACTTGTATCATTTGATGATGTCACAATCTTTTGGAAACAAAAAAAAAAAGAAAAAAAGGAAAAAGAATCTTTTCAAGGGGGAAATGAGAGATATTTTGTTCAACCACATAAAATTATTTGATTATTGTCTTTCAAAGAATTTCCATGATACATTAGAACAATCATTTATAGGATTTAATGATTTCTAATAGCAGATTCATTTTTTTGACTCTCTGTATTTGGTGTAGTAATTTGATTTGGTAATCAAAATAATAATGAATAGAAAAGTAATGGCTTGTTCGAGAGACAATATAAAGATAAGCAGCGACTTCATATAATTTTTCAGAAACGTTTTTCGTTTAAAAAGGACAAAAAATATCTCATTCCATTTATAATCAGACAATCAGGGCTTTCAAGTGCACTATGAAATGTAGAATATAAAAAATGCTTTGCGCTTTTGTGTTGGAACTTATGAATCACTGAGGGTGAGTGTTTGTTTGTAAGTGGCGAGGACGGAGGGGAAGGTGGCTGGAGGAAAATTGGTTAATAACTTCATATTAAAGTTTGCAAGGCTCTACCTGAAAATTGGCATAATCAAAGGTGACGAAAAATCTGGATAATTAGAAATTCAGAAGTTATGCTCCTATCTTCCTCCCTTTACCTTGGATCTGCCATTTTGACCAAGGAGCTGTCCATGTAGTTCTCAAATTTTCTTAATAACATGATACAACGCTCATTTTTCATCTAAATCTAGTAGAACATATTTACTAGAATTTAATTAATCTTCATTTTTTTTTCTCAAAACGTCCTTCTGTTTCTCCTGCCTACTGAAACGTTTCTGCTTTAATTTCTTTTCCTAAATAAATTACTGGAAAAATATTTGGTGAATAAGACAAGTTTTTCTTGCTGAAGTTGAACTTTACGAAAAATAGACACATTTTCATTTGCCATTTTTTTGAGCAAACATGATAAGAATCTGTCCTTTTTTAAACTGCATTTTTTAGAGTTCTATACTATAGATCTGATACCAATCTGATGTTATCTAGTTACTTTTACTGTTAAGTTAATAGAACTTGTGGTGTAGTTTACATAGTTTATTAACTTCTTAAAGTTAAAATTTCATGTTTATAGTTGAAGAAGTTGAGTCTCGTTTACCCAGCCTCTGTTTACTTACTTCATTCAGATACATATATTCAACAACAGATTAAAATGAAATTTAATCTACTCTTCTATTTCTCAAACAATGACTTGTTCTTACTGCTGTTTTTGTTGAATCATTTGGTCAGAGTAATTTTCTCTGGGCTGCATACTACAGAAATTTCCAGTTCTATATTTGCTTATGGATCGGCCTCATGATTATGCTATGGCATTTGCTCAGCAGCAGCAAGTCACAAATATTCAACAACAGCAACAATATGGTTTTCGTCCTCAACATCAACAATTTCCTCCATCTGTTCATGGTCCTCCTTTTCTGCCCCCACATCCTCCTCTCCAACAGTTTCCATACGCACAGCAAATGCAGCAACATCAACACTATCCACATCCTCCTCTTCCTCATCTTCACCAGCAGCCACCGCCTGCCTTCCCACCGCATGTGCCTCCTCATCTTGTTCCCTCTCCTTTCCATGGTCCATATGACTCTGCACCACCCCCTGCTCCACCTCCATCTGATCCTGAACTACAAAAGCGAATTGATAAATTGGTTGAGTATGCTGTCAAGAATGGTCCTGAGTTTGAAGCTGTGGTTCGCGAAAGAGAGCAAGACAACCCTGCTTACAATTTCCTCTTTGGAGGGGAAGGCCATAGTTACTACCGCTATAAGCTTTGGGTGGCAACAAGACATCTAGGGGGTCCCTTCACCCCTCCTTTCCCACCGCCCTCTTCTTTGCCCATGATGCATCCTCCCAACCCCATAATGGGTTCTTCCCCTATTAATGCTCCTAATGCTGCTGCTGGAGTTTCTTCTTCGGTGTTTGGCGCACCTCACTTGCAGCAACCTCCTTTTCCACCATTCTATGAGCAACAGCTCCCCCACAAATCTCAACCTTTCATTGGTCATGGTCGTCCTGAATATGATCAGTCTTTTAGGTCTTTCAAAGGTTTATCTAGACCACTTCCTTCTGATGTTGAAATGGAGCTGAATGGTGTTCTCAACAGTCTCACTGGTACCAAAGAGTCGATCAAAGGTGCGAAGACTTGGTTTATGCAAAGATCTCCTTTTGTACCTGCCCTGGCCGAGGCACTGAGAGACAGGATATTTTCCTTTGATGATCCTGATAGACAACTGCATATAATTTACCTTGCCAATGATATTCTATTTGACAGGTAGTCTTCAATTGCTAAAAGCTTGATACTTCTTTATAAATTATTGATTACAAATTCTAAATATTTGCTGTTGTCATGTGAGCTTTTCTTCTTCAGTTTTAGTCATCTATATCCTTTCGCTTCCCCGATCACGTGAATATTTTACCTATACTTTTGCACTTTTTAAATCATATTGAAGTAATCTGTGGTCCAGAAATGTTGAAATTATTGAGAATGGCTTGAATTAAAAAAAGTACAAAAGGTGTCGAGGATTGTGAACTAGCAAGTTGAAGGGTACGTCAGCCTTCATAAGTTGCACTCTTAAGATCAGTATAAAAGCTCCCAAAGTAGTGAGTAACTTTAAGCCTTGTTTGATTTTGATTTTTGAGAAGTGATTTTGTGAAAAGTAACTTTATATTGGAGAATTTGTGGTTGAAAAAGAGTTTGAGGAAAAATGATTTTGGAAAAATCAAAATAAAACAAGGCCTAAGCCAATTTTTAGTCTTAATGGGTTTTGAGAAACGTACGTGGACATGCTACAAGGGTAGAGTATTAGGTTCTTACTCCGTTGATGAACTGACATTTGAAGGGTTGCTGCCGTCTGCATGGACTTCGTTGTCTTACAAGAACTCGAGAAGTTTCAGCCCTGGCATGCCAGTGACATTGCTTTCATAATTTTCAGCTTTTTGCTAAATATTCTTTCATGCGTACTGGCTAGTGCAAGTACATAAAAGCACTTGTAAAAGTCAAGCTATTCTAGTTTTGAAGTAGCCCTTTTTGGTGTTACAGGGCCATCATCATCCCCCTCCTAGAAAGCAAATTTATCATTTAGTCGTTTGTGATAAGAAGCATATATCGGGACATTATGGATATTTAAAATCTCAAGGGTTTCTCAGAATTCATTATATTTCTTCGACATATTTATATTTGGATTTCTGAAATATACAGCTTGCAGAGGCGGGTCAATCCTCATGAGTTGGATAAGGAGGCACTTGCATTTAAGCCAGTTTTAGGTTCTATGATGGCAAGGATTTACCACAACCCTTTAAACAAGGAAGAAAACCAGTCCCGCCTTCAGAAAATTTTACAATTCTGGGCTGCCAAGGACGTTTTTGATCAGGATACTATTCTTGGGCTCGAAAATGAGATGGTGAGTGGGCAGGGTCAGAATTCTCTTCCGGGTCCTCACAGAGATTTGTCTGCAGTTGCATTAGATCCTTCTGTGGCCACAGGTAGCTTCTGTTCCTTCTAGGCATTTTTGAATGAAATTAAATGAAGTATTTTTTCATGTAACTTAAAACATTCTCTACTTGCTCTGGTAACTTTTACTTCCCATGCAGGACCCCAGCAGGCGGCAAATCATAATTCATTACAGTGGCAGCCTGATAAGCAAAACTCGATTCGAAATATGGCGGTTCAAGAACAAGCTCCTCTCATACCATCAATGGCACCATCTTTAGCACCCCAACATTTTCATCCTACATCTGTTCCTTCCAGTGGGTTTGCATCTATGCCCGTGCCATCTTCTATACAACAATCAAATCAACCACCTGCACCTCATCTTGGCAAGGTTGGTGAAAATCTACCTCCATATCCTCTGTTCCCACCTGGTCTCATTCCCGGTATGGTGAGAAAAATGCAGATTGGTAGTGGGGTGCCTTACTCTCCCATGAGCCCCCTTGATATTCCCACTGTTATACCTCCTTCCAATATATCCCCATCTGAAATCAATGAGAGAGTGTCGAAGTTCTTTAGAGAGATTGGCGAGGTTAATCCATCTGAAGGAGCCGCAAAACCATCTGAGTCAAAGGACGCTGAGTATTATGAATACGAAAGAGAGCTTCCCATCCGTAAGGGAGGGGCCTGCATTCCTCCACCTCCAGGTCTCAATACGGACCCAAATTCTGAGACTTTTGACGATGGAAGTGTAGAGCAAAAACCCGGATCTAGTAGTTCTGGTAGGTTGGGGCTCGGGGCAATAGCTGATCCAAACGAGGCTAGTCAATATGATGATGTCTACAGCTCCTACAGGAAAGAAAGAAGCACAAATTACCATTCATCTATGAGTGCAAGAGCTGCTCCGAGGTAAAGCAGTTTAAACTAATTACTATTCCTGGTCGAGAGAGTCTAGAAAAGAATCTAAATTTCATGGTTGCTGGATTCAGTCAGTAGATTTCTGGAGTTGTATCTTTGTGCTTGCTTTGATTTATATTTTTACTATTTAGGTGAATACTTTGATGGGAGAATTCAAATATTTTGGATGGTTGATGCCAATTTTGAAATATTCCACAGTTCCACCAACTGCAATATGGAAACGAACCTCTTGTCAACAATGCTGCCTTTTTTTAATAATTGCATGTCAAGGACAACAAATGTTTACTTACTTTATTTTTAATAAAATGTTTACTTCTTTTTAAACTAACTTTTATTAGTCCACAAAAGTAACTTACTCGTCATTTTCACTCTACAGTTAAATTAACATCTCTCCAGCAAAGTACGGATTACACTGAGGCAGTTCCATTTGCAAAAAATACAAACCTCAATTACCTATGTTTTAGACAACAAATTCTTAAAGGACATATTATGGAAAAAAATATCTAATACTTGAAAACTTTTCAAGCACAAGTGTTCATTAAATTAACTAAATATGGAAGAGGATTAATTGTTTGAATGGTAAGTGAACTTTAACCTTTGTTTTCAAAATCATACATAAGCTTATGAATTTATTTCTTATTTATACATAAATTAATTTCGTCAGTCAAATTTAATGGGAAAAATCTACCTAGCAAATGATGTGATTACGTTGCTATGGCGTGCAGGGGCCGGGGGGATCCAAAATTATCCGTAGCCGCCGTCCCACCGACCTGGACCGCCGTCGCCCGTCAGCCCGTCGTCGGGTGCCACTGTGCCGCCAACTCGCTGGCTTGACCCCGCAGGCCGCAACCGCATCCCATCTTCCCAGTTCGGCAGTTCCCACATTCTTGCTTCAGCCGACTAAGTCGAGGTTTGGAGGTTCCATTCTGAAATTGAATCTTCATTTTTAATCTTCATTACAGTTAGTTAATCATTAATTATTTATTTATTTGCATTTCGCAGTTCACACTAATGAAATAGATAATCTATTTCTCTATGACCTCTTTTCTATGAAAGAGATAATTTGTCATTTTGTTGTAATTGGAAAAATTTGAACAATTGATGAGAATGGGTTTTGTTACTTGATGGATTTTGATTGTGAATAGTGAGTTTGAAATGAGAGAATTTTGGTTTTGAATTAGAACCCAATTCTTTCAAAATTTGGGTGAAATAGGATGCCTTTAATGTGTTTGATAAATTCCCCTCAAATTTTCACTGATGCATAGGGTGATCTGTTGTGGAGTCTTGTGGTGATTATAATTGACATTTGGAACGGAAATTGGAATCTTGGATTTCTGTGGAAAGTGGAAACTGATTAGTCCAGACTGGATGAAATTGGAAATTACCGAATACGTTTGTTTAGTCTCTAATATTTAGCCAATTTTCATGCTGATTGCTGATGCTTGCTTTAAGAAAAATTACTTATTTTTGATTTATATGACATTCTTAAAAGTAAAACTATTGTTTATTTTTGTATAATACTGGGTGAAGCACTGGAGCATTTTCATAGGCATTATGATACTATTTTCATAGTTTTTTTTGTTTAATTGTAGGTGATGCTTTTGATTTTTTGTAGTATTGTGCTATTTGCTAAGAAAATGGTCCAAAGGCTAAAAGGGTTAAGGAGGTTCAAATTTTCAAGGTTGGTTCTCATTTCTCAATCTCTGACTTTGGATGAAAAATCTCATTTCATAGGTTATAGCAAATAGTAAATTGGTTTTATATGGTTATGGTTTTATCAATTTAAGTTTATGCCTTTATGTGATATTGAAGTATCTTGTTTTTTATGCTTTTAGATTTAATATGGAAGAAGATCGACATTCTAACAAGAAAGGAAGAACCTTGTTGTCTTTTTTTTTTCAAAAAGTAATAAATCTCAAGATTCTCCAATTCCTACGGCTCCCATTCCTCCAATTTCATCCCCAGAAGTTGTACGGCCTTCATCTTCCAATCTTAATGTAGAACCATCTGATTCTATTGAACGGGACCCTGGAAAAAGAAAACAAATATGTGAACATCCACATAACGAACGCGATCAGATTAGGCGAGCTTATCTAAATGTTGGACCTTATCAACCAAAACTTTTGGAGTATCAGAGCAAAGAATGTGGAAAGCAGAAACGTCGATTTCAGGAACGTTGGTACAATCAGTTTCCTTAGTTGGAATATTTACCTTCAACACATAAGGCATATTGTTTTTATTGTTTCCTCTTTCTCAATGAGAGTACTCCACCTAATATTTCATCTTTGGTTACTATTGGGTTTGATAGTTGGAAGAGGGTTAACCAAGGAAGTAAATGTGCATTTCTTATTCATGTTGGTACAACATCTACGTCGTTTTATAATGGCTGTAAGAGAAGTGCTGAAGATCTAATGAAACCAACTCAACATATTGACAAGGTAATGCATTCTTTATCAAATGAGGAAATTCAGAAAAATCGTTTGCGTCTGAAGACCACCATTATGAGTGTTAAGTGGTTAGCATTTCAAAGTTGTTCCTTTAGAGGCCATGATGAATCTCCATCTTCACTGAATCGTGGGAATTTCATTGAACTGGTGGATGCATTTGGAAAAATGAATATTGAAGTAGGAAAGTTGTATTGGGTAATGCTCCCAAAAATGTTACATACACATCTCCAGACATTCAAAAAGAAATTTTGAACATTATAGCCAACAAAGTCCGACAAAGAATTCGTGGCGAAATTGGGGGTGCAAAATTTAGTATTCTTGTTGACGAAGCACGAGATGACTCTTCACAAGAACAAATGGCCATTATCCTGAGGTTCGTTAGAAGTAATGGAATTTTGACAGAGCGTTTTTTTGCAATTAAAAGTGTTAGTGACACTACCTCATTAAATCTTAAGAATCAAATTTCTGATGTTCTTGTCCGTTTCGACCTTCAAGTGCAAAATATGAGAGGCCAAGGGTACGATGGTGCTAATAATATGCATGGTTCTTGGAATGGACTATAGGCATTATTTCTTAAAGATTGTCCATATGCATACTATGTCCATTGTTTTGCCCACCGTTTACAACTCACATTGATTTCTGCAGCTAGGGATGTCTCAGATATTAATTCATTTTTTTCTCATTTGGATAGTGTTATTAATATGATTACATCATCTCCTAAGCGCATCAATGAGTTGAAAAGTGCCCAAA